>NC_026000.2:78883222-79000179 GCF_000442705.2 Elaeis guineensis
TTTGCATCGAATTTATCCAATTTTTTTTGAAATTTTTGTGGATTTTAGGGTAACATTGTGCACCCTTTCTTGTTATCCATATGAAAAATAAGGAGGAGGTGCTCAAGAGTGGGCGCCCCTTAACTTGCCATGTTTGGATAAGCCTTGACTAGGTATTTGACCTAGACAAGGACTCTATCATATCTCTTATATAAAATGAGTTTTTTATGAAATTTTTGGAGAAGATAGATATTTGAGATTTCTTTGGGCATCCAAAATCAGAGAGAAACCTTTGGGTCATGAGTATTAATAGACACAAGTTAGGGTGTCTAGAGAGAGAAATGAGAAGAAGAGGGTCTTCTTCTAGGGTTGTTTTGTTTTTCATATTCTTTCCTCCCTCCATCTTGAGTTTCCTGAGAGCATCTCAGATTTGAAACTCCTCCTTCTACTTTCCATCTTTGAAAGAGTCCAAATCAAGAAGAAGGAGGTACCTGATCAACCATCAAAGAAGGATCAGCCGCAGTACTATCAGCATACTGTGCTGATTTCCTGAAGCAGGACTTCTGATCGGATTCCGTGGGCTCGGTGTGGAATGACTCCTATAGGCCGGACGTGTGTGCAGCTTGTAACATCATTCTCAAGTTTGTATCAGCAAGGTTAGAACGTCTAACTTGCAAGATAATAGATCTGATCTATTGTTTAATACATACATTAGATGTAGTATAGAAACATGTTGATATGATCAACATGTAGTTCATGCTATATTTATATATTTTAATTTTTGATTTAATGCTATGTAATAATCATGTAATAGGATCTTAGATCTAGGAAATTCTCTAATTTTAAAAAATAAATTTTGATTTATTTTAGTCTTCCGCTGTATGATCTTGAAAAAGTTTCAAGATCTAACCCTGAAACCCTAGATCTGGTTCCTTCAATTGGTATCAGAGCCTAGGTTCTTTATTACTTGATTATTATTTATACATGCTTAGATTATTTCTTAGATTAAATTTAATTTATAATCTGATTATTAAATCTGAAATTAAAATTTTAGATCAATCACGAACTGCAAGGTTATCCTGCTATAAGGTTTACCCCTTACAGTGCAAAGGTTGTCCTAGTTTGTGTAGATCTATCTTTAATCATAAATTTGTTAGATATGATCTAGATTAAATTTATGATTTATTAGATTTAAAGATATTTAAATCTAAAATAAAATCTCTTTGTTAATAATTTTTGTGCAAAGAAATTGTTTAAAGTTGAAATTATTTCAATTACATGAACCTGTTTAGATTAGATCTAAAGTAGTTTCATGTTTATTTCACTTATATCTTGATTATGAATCAAACATGCAATATGGTTGGTAGAATCATATTATAAAATTATTTTACAAATATGAAAATTATTTTTTGAAAAGCCGAACCCAACCCTCAGCCCAAAACTTAATTAAGAATTAAGAAGTTGTTTGATTAGGTTCTAGGATTGTGAATTGAAGAACCTAAGACACAAACCATAATACATTGGGTTAATGGGTTAGTGGGAATTAGGTCCATTAATTGGGTTGACCTATGGTTAGATTGAAGATGGACTTAATTAGAGAATTGACTAAATCTAATCAATTGTTGTCTTAGATTAGGTCAAGGATTCTCTAGATCAATTACAATAGTTGTAGTTGGGTCCAGTCCATGTCTTTAACGAGAATCAAATGGACTTGATTCTTGGCTAAGCGGTCTAGCACGAACTGTTAGGTTGATCTAATCGAAACTAATTAAACCAATTGGTGTCTAAGGTAAACCAGACCGGTGGTTTTTAATTGGGAGCCCGCTTACCTGGCCATTTCTGATGGTGTCTAAGGCAAGCTTTGGCAGAACCCTCCACTGATCGAACTTACCTGGCCTCTTGGTGAAATTATGTTTTGATCGGATCACTTGACTATTCGAGCTGACCCATGTCAGCTAGGTAAATCAGTGTGACTGATTTAGGTGCTCCTAGACCAGCCCTTTTAATGGTCTCCCTTAAGCTGACTTGGTGAAGCCAGTGGGAGGATCATGATAAGCTGGTTCATCTGACCTCATCCTCTAGATTATTTAAATCCTCTAAAATAATTAGGTCCTTAAAATGATAAAGTTATGGAGATAACTGAGTCATAGCCTCCCATTAAGGTGTTTGATAATGAGTCCATTAACTCAATAATCATTGCAGACTCAAAGGCCTGGTGCTTGTTGACTAATAGAATTATCACTCATCATATGATGACTTGGAAGTGTCTCTCTAATGGTGGTTAGGTGAGCCAACCAAAGTTGGGCTTAATCATTCGTTGGTTAGATACACCAAGTATGATCATGTTAATGGTTGGACCTAACCGGATCCTTACAGTGGAGGCCAAAGCCTACTGATTAGGTTTCTGGGGCAAAATTAAAATTACTAGAAATTATTTAGAGAAATAATTGGTTATGAACCTACCCTTAGATGTACATGGGTTGGCCAACCAAAGTTGGGCTTGTGTGCAGTCTAAGTGGGTTCTAGTACCCACTAAGGAATTAGGGTAATTCCTCGAATTGGAGGTAGAGGCTACCAATTCGAATAAAATAGTAGGAGAAACCTTTTGATTAAAGTCCAAATCTTTAGGCTTAATGAATCAATTACTAATTAGGTTATGGTTCTCCTTTGTGCAAATATGGCCACTTCCCTATCACTCCGATCATTGTTGGACAATGATAAGTTGGTGGGATCCAACTTCAGTAGCTGGTACCGAAAGTTGAAGATAGTCCTGGAGCATGAACGGATCCTATATGTGATAATGGATCCTGCACCTGAGGAGCCAGCTGCCAATGCATGTGGAACAGTCAGAGACACTTAGTAGAAGTGACTCAGTGACCGGACCATGGTGCGCTGTATCATGCTGGCTGCCATGAGTGACGAGTTCAGTCACAGAGTCGAGACAGCTCAGCCAAAGGACATGCTTCAAGTGTTGGAGGATGCCTTTGGCACACCCGATGACGTAGAGAGGCACAAGACTAGTTGTGCCATCTTTAACGCCAAAATGCGGAATGGTGCCTCTATCACTGATCATGTATTGTATATGATCGAGCTGATGGAACGATTGAGCAAGCTCGACTTTCCCTTGCATGAGCAGCTTGGGAAAGATGCAATACTGAACTCACTGTCCAAGTCTTATCTCCCATTCCTCACTCATTATAGAATGACAAAGCCTGAAGTAAACTACCACGGGTTACTGGGGTTGCTTCAGAACTTTGAGAAGGATCACCAACTCCTCAAGGAGTCAGTGAACTTAGTGGGAGGTTCGTCTTCTAGTTCTTGACCCTTTAAGAAAGGAAAGAAGAACAAGAAGAAGAAAGTGAAGAAGGTGCAAGTTCAGGCTGGGACATCGTGCAGAGCCAGACCAAAAAGATCAAGCCTGATAAGAGTCTATTCTACTGGCAAGCACCTTAGATTAGATAGTGTGTCAGATATCTACTTATGGCATTGGAGGCTGGTCATATAAACAAGAATAAAATAAATAGGTTGACTCAAGAGGGAATCCTCAAAGTCAGTGATTGTGAATCACTTCCAACCTGTGAGTCCTGTCTTCTTAGTAAAATGACCAAGTCACCTTTTACTGGAAAAGGTGAGAGAGCTACTGAGCTCTTGGGCCTAGTACATACTGATGTATGCGGGCCCATGAGTACCAGTGCTAGAGGTGGATATTTCTACTTCATAACTTTCACGAATGACCTATCCCGATATGGATATGTCTATCTGATGAAACATAAGTCGGATTCATTTGAAATGTTCAAACGATTCCGAAGTGAAGTAGAAAAACAAATTAAGAAGAGTATTAAAACTCTTCAATCTGATCGAGGAGGAGAATACCATTCTAGTGATTTTCTCACATATCTAGGAAAGAATGGGATTCTCTTCCAATGGACTCCTACAGGAACACCACAGCATAATGGTGTGTCTAAAAGGAGGAATCGGACTCTGTTAGACATGATCCAATCCATGATAGGTTTTGCTAGCTTGCTGATATTCTTCTGGGGATATGCACTTGAATCGGCCTGTTATCTGTTAAATAGGATTCCAAGTAAGTCTGTAATTAAGACTCCATATGAGATATGGACAGGACGTAAGCCAGCACTTTCACACCTTAGGGTCTGGGGGTGCCCGGCCTATGTCAAACGATTAGTCACAAATAAATTTGGACCTAGGTCTAACAAATGCTCATTCATAGGGTACCCCAAAGAGACAAAAGGATATTTTTTCTACCATGCTAATGAACAAAAGGTGTTCGTCAGCCTTAAGGCAATCTTTTTAGAAAAAGAGTTTCTTGGTGAAGGAACCGTTGTCTCTAAGGTTGAACTTGATGAAGTTCAACAGGTAGAAGGACCGATACCAATAGCTGAACCTGAGTTGGATATGATTAGATTAGATCCAGAGCCCAATGTACCCGTACCATTAAGGCGATCCGGTAGAGTACCACATCAGCCAGACAGATACTACGATTTCTTGATCCAGGATGGTGATCCCATCGAATTTGTTGAGAATAATGAGGATCCGATCACCTATATGGATGCAATACAGAGACCTGATTTTGAGAAATGGCTTGAAGCCATGAAATTCGAAATAGAGTCCATAAAGGTCAACGATGTATGGACATTGGTTGACCCACTTGAAGGGGTTAAACCCATTGGATGTAAATGGGTCTTCAAAAGGAAGAGGGGTGCAGACGGAAAGGTGGAGACCTATAAAGCCCGTCTGGTCGCCAAGGGGTATCGTCAACATTATGGTATTGACTATGATGAGATGTTTTCCCCTGTGGCAATTCTCAAATCCATTCGGATAATGCTTGCAATAGCTGCCCATCTGGATTATAGATCTGACAAATGGATGTAAAGACAGCTTTCCTGAATGAAGAGCTGATCGAAGAGGTGTATATGATACAACTTGAGGGGTTTACATCCATAGATAAGTCCAAGGTGTGCAAGCTTCAAAGATCCATTTATAGATTGAAGCAAGCTTCTCGGAGTTGGAACATGCGTTTTGATAAGGTGATCAAAACGTATGGCTTCATTAAGAATAGAAAAGAGCCCTGCATCTATAAATGGGCAAATGGTCCAGTTGTGGTATTTCTTATCTTGTATGTGGATGACATTCTCTTAATCGAGAATGACATTCCCGCACTACAGAAAATAAAAGTTTGGTTGTCATCATAGTTCTTCATGAAGGACTTGGGTGAAACATCCTACGTCCTAGGAATGAAGATCTATAGGGATAGATCTAAAAGGATGCTTGGGTTATCCCAGTCCATGTACATAGACACTGTGCTGAAGAGGTTCAGCATGGAGAATTCCAAGAAGGGCTATCTACCGATAGGTCAAGAAATTTCTCTCTCTAAGAAGGATTATCTGACAACTCCTAAAGAGAGAGAAAGCGTATGAGTAGAGTCCCATATGCTTCAACCATGGGATCTATCATGTACGCCATGATATGTACAAGATCAAATGTGGCATACTCACTAGGAGTAGTGAGTAGATACCAATCTGATCCTGGAGAAAATTGCTGGAGAGTGGTTAAAGCCATCCTTAAGTATTTGAGAAATACTAAGGACCAATGGTTGGTTTATGGTGAGTCAAATCTGAAACTTGTGGGGTTCACAGACTCTAGCTTCCAATCTGACCATGATGACAGCAAGAGCGTGTCGAGTTATATCTTTACTCTGAATGGTGGAGCCATCTGCTGAAAGAGTTCCAAGCAACATACTGTGGCGGACTCTGTTTGTGAAGCGGAGTACATCGCAGCATCGGATGTCGCGAAGGAAGCTGTGTGGCTGAGGAAATTCGTCAACGAGCTCGGAGTAGCACCCTCCCTCGATGGTCTGGTCCTACTCTAACGCGACAGCACTGGTGCCATAGCTCAGGCGAAGGAACCCAAAGCACATCAGTGGATGAAGCACATCTTGCACCGCTTCCACCTGATCTGAGAGATCGTGGATCGAGGTGACGTCGACCTTCAGAAGATCGATGGAAAAGAGAACCTGATCGACCCCTTTACTAAAGCTCTAGTGATAAAGGAGTTCGACAACCACAAGTCGAAGATGGGTATTAGATACTGTGCCGAGTGGCTTTAGGACAAGTGGGAGTTGTTGGGAAATTATCCCAAAAAGCCAATCGTCAAGCTGTTGACGGTTGAGCAACCAAGTATTGTAATTGATTTGTTAATAAATAAAATATATTTGGCATTTTCATCATAAAATTTCATCTTCTAATGAACTCCGTTGTTATGATGAAGTCTTTAGGACTATTTAGATTCGATAAAGAGAGGATTTATCGATTAGTCCTTAAAACAGTTCACGACCAAATGATAGGCTATTAATAAGGACGACAGCTTCTATCGAGCATAGGTCGCTGTAGGCCATATGGGTTGGTTGTCCTCTTAACCAAAGAGTGTGGAGACACTGGTATGGCATATAGATGAGATGTACTAGTACATCATCATTGAATGTGACCAACTCCAGAGTATTCTGCTATCGAGAATGTCTCTGATGGGATATAGATATAAGTATCTCTTAGACCTGAGATCGCCTCAGTGACTTGCAAGCAACTCACTGTGCTTTGGTACTGGACTAACTGAATTTTTAATTCAGGGATGGAAGGCTTCTGGGCACAGTCAAATACTTGTGAAGTCAGAGTGTGATCGAGATGGGATTGACCACTCCAAGAGTTGGAAAAGAATGAGTCACTGTATTTCAATTTAGCAAAACCTTGGTCAGGATAATCCATCAAATGGATTTGATATTTTGAAATACAATGTGGACAACCTGATCAGAGTTGACAGTTGAACTCTGGGGTGTCCTATGATCATTTTGGTCAAGGGGATGAATTATATGAAAACTATATCCGCATGGTTCTAAGGATGTTGTTCTACACATTCGACCTATCCGATCGTCGGGTACCATTGCTAGATGGTCACTTCGATTGGTATAAAAATTTATTCTTGTGCTACCAGCTTAGGTTCGGACCTATGAGGTCACACACATTAGAGTTCATAATCTGATCGGATGGTTGATCAACGATTAAGAATCATTCTAGGATTAAATGATCAATATGATTGACATTTAACCCAGTGCAAGTGTTGCAGGAGGATCGATTAGCAATTTGATTATTAATTGATTTAATTTGATTAAGCCAATGGGCTGAGATTAAGTCTAATTAAATATGATTTAATTAGATTTGATTTGGGCTTGATTGGATCAAGTTCAATTGGTTTATTGGATAAGTCAAGTGCAAGAAAAAACTAGTCCTAGTTCAACTAGGACTTGGGTCAATCTAATTTCTAATTTGATTAGAAAATTAAATCAGATTTAAATCTAATTTAATCTGATTAAATTAGATTCTTAATTAGGTTAAGACCTATTTTAATTGAGTTGATCTAATTTTGGTTTGATTTGGATTGAGAAACCAAATTAAAACAAGTCATAAGATAGAATCCTAGTAAGACTAGGATTCCACCTTGCACCACATAAGCCTTCCCCACGCCCTCTCTCTCATTCAATGCCAATCTCCTCTTATTTTGTGTGACAAAAGCCCTCTCCCAGGTCTCTCCCACATTTGCAAAAGGTCTCCTCTCTTCTTTCTTACATGGAAGGTGGTTTGGATCAAATCAAAAAGGAATAAGTTTGGATTTCGAATTCTATGAGATAGAGTTTTAGAAATCCAAAACTCTTTCAATTTTACACCGAATTTATCCAAATTTTTTTTGAAATTTTTATGGATTTTAGGGTATACATTATGTATCCTTTTTTGGTAATCCATCTACAAAAATAAGGAGGAGGTGCTCAAGAGTTGGGCACCCCTTAACTTGCCTTGTTTGGATAAGCCTTGACTAGGTATTTGACCTAGACAAGAACTCTATTATATCTCTATATATAAAATGAGTTTCTTCATGAAATTTTTGGAGAAGATAGAGATTTGAGAGTCCTTTGGGATATCTAGAAATCAGAGAGAAAGACCTTTGGGTCATGGAGATATAATAGACACAAGTTAGGGTGTCTAGAGACAGAAATGAGAAGAAGAAGAGGGTCTTCTTCTAGGGTTGTTTGTTTTCATATCTTTCCTCCCTCCATCTTGAGTTTCCTGAGAGCATCTCAGATCTAAAACTCTTATTTCTACTTTTCATCTTTGGAAGAGTCCAAATCAAGAAGAAGGAGGTACCTGATCAACCATCAAAGAAGGATCAGCGCAGTACTAGCATACTGTGCTGATTTCCTGAAGCAGGACTTCTGATCGAGATTCGTGGGCTTGTGTGGATGACTCCTAGAGACCGGACGCATGTGCGGCTTGCAACATCATCCTCAAGCCTGGATCAGCAAGGTTAGAACATCTAACTTGCAAGGTAATAGATCTGATCTATTGTTTAATACATACATTAGATGTAGTATAGAAACATGTTGATATGATCAACATGTAGTTCATGCTATATTTATATATTTTAATTTTTGATTTAATGCTATGTAATAATCATATAATAGGATCTTAGATCTAGAGATTCTCTAATTTTAAAAAATAAATTTTGATTTATTTTAGTCTTCCGCTGTATGATCTTGAAAAAGTTTCAAGATTTAACCCTAAAATCCTAGATTTGGTTCCTTCATAGCAGACTTCATGGTGGAATGTACAATGCCGGAAGAGGCCGAACTTGGATGAGATGAAGCCGACAACCCAGGGCTCCTGTCGAACTCTCCGAAAGAAAGAACAGATCTCCCTTATGGTTTTTGGGCCCTCTATGTGGATGGTTCTTCCAACATGTCAGGCACAGGCGCGGGCCTGGTCTTGGTCAATCCAGATGAATTATCGTAGAGTATGCACTGTGCTTCAAATTTCCTGCGACAAATAACATAGCAGAATACGAAGCTCTGATTGTGAGACTAAGGATCACCAAAGAGTTAGAGGTAGATCAGCTTCAAGCCTATAGTGACTCCCAATTAGTAGTGGGATAGGTCAGTAGAAATTATGAAGCTCGGGAGGACAGTATGGCCAAGTATATAGAAAAGGTAAGGGAGATCATCCCTATCTTTGGCAGCTTTAATATCAGGCAGATCCTGAGAGCAGAAAATACCAGGGCCGACTTTCTCTCCAAGTTGGATACACTGGCCCTGGCCGAACTACTTAGAGAAGTCTTCTTTGAAGTTCTGAAGCATCCAAGTACAGAAGAATCATAGCTTGTGATGGAGATCAGCCATGAACTCAGTTGGATCGACCCCCTGGTTGCATACCTCAAGGACGGGGTTCTTCCTCCTGATGCAAAAGAAGCTCGGAAGCTTAGGAATCAGGCCTCTCGATATATCCTTTACAAAGACAAGCTGTACAAAAGGTTGTACTCTTTGCCCCTCTGAAATACCTCCGGCTTTCTGAAGCCAACTTCGCCTTGAGGGAGGTACATGAGGAAGTCTGTGAAAGTCACTTGGGGGCCAGATCTTTATTCCACAAACTGCTCCGACAAGGCTATTATTGGCCTACTATGTACCACGACTCGTCGAATATGTCAAAAGGTGTGATCGGTGTCAGAGATATGCAAATATCCAGAGGCAACCTGCCTCCGAGCTTACACCATTGAGTGCCCCATGGCCATTTGCGCAATGGAGAATGGATATCCTCGGACTTTTTCCCATGGCATTCGGGCAGCGGAAGTTCCTCCTAGTGGCAATAGACTATTTCACCAAGTGGGTCGAGGCTGAGCCTTTGGCAAAAATCACAAAAGCTAAAATGCAGGACTTCATCTGGAAGTCAATTGTTTGTAGGTTTGGCCTACCCAGAATCCTCATTACTGATAATGGGCGGCAATTTACTGGAGCAGGTTTGCTGAATTTTGTGAGGACCTAAATATCTCCCATAACTTCACTTCGATAGCCCATCCGCAGGCAAATGACGAGGTCGAGGTGACTAACAGGACTCTGTTGCAAGGAATCAAGGCGAGACTTGAAAAAGCAAAGGAAACTTGAACAGATGAGCTTTATCACATACTGTGGGCATACCGAACTACCCAGAGATTGCCCACGGGAGAGACCCCCTTTGCCTTGACCTTCGGGATAGAGGCCGTGATCCCGATTGAACTCAAACTCCCATCGGCATGAGTCGTGGCATTCAACGAGCAACGCAACCCATAGGATCTCAAGGCCAACCTCGACTTGTTAGAAGAAAAGCGAGAGATAGCTCAAGTTTGGATGGCGGCTTACAAGTAGAAAGTAGCTCACTACTACAACTCTCGGGTCAAAAGCAAAGCTTTCAGAGTGGGGGACTGGTACTTCGGTGAGCCACTGTCTCACAACCTCAGAATCAAGAAAAACTTGCCCCAAATTGGGAAGGCCCGTATGAAGTCAAGGAGGTAGTTCGGCCCAGAACATACTATCTAAAAGAGCTTGGAGGAGTGGAGCTTCCGTGACCATGGAATTCAAAAAATCTACGGATGTATTACCAATAATGTTGCTCCTAGATTGATTTTGATGATTACAAAGCAGATTGAAGGGATACAAATAATTTTAAATTGAAAAAGTCCTTATGCTCTTCAAGGGCAAAATTGTAATTTCACTAAAATCCTGATTTGATAGTATCATTTGATAGAACAAATGATTTGAAAACTATTGGTGAAAATTTATTATTTTTGGACTTATATTTTCGAAGTTATGAAGGTTTGAAGTGCATGAGTCGACTCATGAGTCAACTCATGGCACTATGAGCTGATTGGCACGAAAAAAAAAATTCCCATGGCACGCTGGATTTTTGGCTTGGCACGACCTGTGAGTCGACTCATGAGTCGACCAACAAGGCATGAGTCGACTCATGAGTCGACCTCTGCTGATTTGAGCCGAAAAATCCAGAAATCAAGACTGTCTGATTTGTGCAACAGAAGTCGACTCATGAGTCGACTCCTGCGACAGAAATCGTCCGCAACAACTATTTTTTTGCCCATTTTAATTGCCTTTTATGCTTCCTAAAATTGCTCTAACGGCTCTTTATCTGCCTAAATTGTTTTCTCTTGCTTTTAATGCTATAAAATGCTTGAAATGGTGAAAGAAATTGCAGATTAAATAGCAGATCAAATTGGAGAAAAAAAAGAAGATCAATCGGCAGATCAAAAGAGAGATAAAATTCATTGAGAGGATCCACGAGATAATTTGAGAGAAAAAGAAAAGAGGATCCAAAATCCACACGAGAGATTGTGAAAGAGATTCAAGAGCTTTCAAAGAGAGGATCTTTCAAGCCTATTGTTCAACCTTGATCTAGAGATCTTCCAAAGCTTTCAAGAGATCTTCAATCAACAATCAACCTCTTCTCAAGCATTCGTTCAAGCGTTCATCCACTTTGAAAAAATCCGAAAAGGGGTTCTTCATTTGAGTAAAGTTTTTATTGTTATATTCGCTCATTTAAAGGAGCTGTTATTGTATTAATCTGTGCTCAAAATTTTCTAACTCTTTGTGAGTTTTTGTTCTTGTTTTTGGAGGATTTCCAAAACAAGGAAATGTTGATCCGAACCTGAAATCGGAGTATTTTGGGTTTACTTGTACCCGAGAAATAAGTGATCTAGCTTGGGATAGCTAGTGTCAGAGTTTCCGACGTTTTATATTCAGGTTGAATACAAGTATAGTGGATTGAAATTCCCAAGTAGGAGCTTGGGGAGTGGATGTAGGTGCAAGGTTGGCACCGAACCACTATAAATCCTTGTGTTTGTGGTGTGCTTTATCGCTTTATCTTATTTCTTTATTATATCCTTGCAATACTGCTTTAGGTAATTAATATTGAATTAAAATCTTTCTCTTATTCATCATAAGTAATTAATTAAGTCTAAAATTTTTAGAAACCCAATTCACCCCCCCTCTTGGGTTGCATAGCTGGGCAACAAGTGGTATCAGAGCACGGTGCTCTAGCCCTTCTTTGATCTAACAATTAAAGAGCCAAAGATCTATGGCAACCCATGTTGGTACTTCTCTAGCCGAGGGGCAATCAACAAACCGACCTCCACTTTTCAATGGGTCTAATTACACCTATTGGAAAGCTCGGATGAAGATTTTCATAAAAGCACTCGACTATGATATGTGGAGTATCATAGTGAATGGTCCTCACACACCCACCAAGATTATAGATGGTGAGGAGTCAACCAAATCCGAGAAAGAATGGGATGAGGTTGACAAGAAATTGGCATAATTAAATGCCAAAGCCATGAATTTCTTTATTGTGCACTAGATGCAAGTGAATTCAATCGCATTTCTACTTGTGCATCTGCTAAAGAAATATGGGATAGGTTAGAAGTAACCCATGAGGGAACAAATCAAGTAAAAGAGTCTAAAATAAATATGCTTGTACATAAATATGAATTGTTCAAAATAGAACATGATGAGTCTATAATTGCTATGTTTACTCGTTTTACTGATATAATTAATGGTTTGAAGAGTCTTGGCAAATCTTATACTAACAGTGAACTTGTAAGGAAGATTCTCAGGTCACTGCCAAGAACTTGGGAAGCCAAGGTGACTGCCATCCAAGAAGCAAAGGACTTGAACACTCTACCTCTAGAAGAGCTTCTTGGATCCTTGATGACTCATGAACTTAGCATGAAGCAACATCAAGAGGATGAAGTCAAAAAGAAAAGAACCATTGCCCTCAAATCCACAACTTCACCTGATTATGAAACGGATGACACTGAAGATGAAGAACAGGATGAAGAGATGGCACTCATCATCCGAAAATTTAAAAAGTTTTTAAGAAAAAGGAAACAGGGGATGAGAAAGAAATTCACAAAAGGGGAACAAAGCAAAGAAAAAGAGAAAGATCAACCCCTTACATGCTACGAGTGCAAGAAACTGGGATATTTCAGATCCGAATATCCACAACTGAAGAAAGGCAACAAAAAGTTCAAAAAGAAAGCAATGATGGCAACTTGGAGTGCGAGTGATGACTCAAGCTCTGACGAGGAAACTCAACAGAACAAGCCAACCTGTGCCTGATGGCACATGAAAATGAGGTAACTTCTGAATCCACTAGTGAATTCACATTTGAAGAATTGCATGAAGCATTCTATGATTCAATTGATGAATTAAAGAAACTAGGAAAAAAAAATAAAGAACTGAAATTGAAAAATCAGTCCTTAGTGAAACAAGCTGAAAACCTGTCAATTGAAAAATTCACCTTGATTCAAGAAAATCAAAACTTAAAGGATGAAATTAACAAGCTAAAATCTATAGTAGATAAGTTCACCTTAAGTTCAAACAAACTAAATATGATTCTTGAAAATCAGAAAGCTATATATGATAAGGCTGAACTTGGCTATAAACCTCTGAAGAAAAAAAATTTCTGAAGGATATTTATGTAAATTATTCAAGTAACAAGTCTACAAATATTACTTGTTTCAACTGTGGTAGGATAGGACATAAATCATACACATGTCTTATTAACAAATATGCAAACACAAAGAAAATATGGGTTCCAAAAGGAACCATTCTGACTAACCTGAAAGGACCCAAGAAAGCTTGGGTACCTAAGACAGAAACTTGACCTTTGCTTGCAGGTGTGTCTAGCATCCCAAGAAGGAAACAGGAAATGGTATCTTGACAGCGGATGCTCGAGACATATGACTGGTGATGAATCACAATTCATCACGCTTGATGCTAAGGATGGAAGGATGGTCACCTTTGGAGATAATGGCAAAGGAAAGATCATCGGGATAGGTAACATTGGTATCACTCCCTCCAAATACATTGAGAATGTTTTACTAGTTAAAGGTTTAAAGCATAACTTACTTAGCATTAGTCAATTCTGTGATAAAGGGTATAAAGTAGTTTTTGAATCATCTGTTTGCATTGTGACTAGTCCTATTAACGATGGCATTAAATTTATAGGACATAGGCATGGCAATGTTTATATGATAGATTTGAATGACTTAGCCAAATTAGACATGCAATGCCTAGTATCCTTGAATGCTAAAATCAATGAGACTAGTTGGCTATGGCATCGTAGACTTGCACATATCAGCATGCATTCTCTTTCAAAATTAATTAAGAAAGATTTAGTTCTCGGTTTGCCAAAACTGAATTTTGAAAAGGATAGAATTTGTGATGCATGCCAATTAGGTAAACAAACTAGAGTATCATTTAAATCCAAAAATACTGTTTCAACTTCTAGACCATTAGAGCTCTTACATATGGACTTATTTGGACCAACAAGAACCACCAGTCTAGGAGAAAAACGATATGGCTTTGTAATTATAGATGATTACTCTCATTTTACTTGGGTTTTCTTTTTGGCTCACAAAAATGAAACTTTTCATATTTTCGCTAAATTTTATCGAAAAGTCTCTAATGAAAAAGGTTTTTCAATTCAAAATATTAGAAGTGATCATGGAACTGAATTTGAAAATCAAGATTTTGAAAATTTTTGTGATGAAAATGGAATTGGCCATAACTTCTCTGCTCCTAGGACACCCCAACAAAATGGGGTAGTTGAAAGGAAAAACAGAACCTTAGAAGAAATGGCCTGTACCATGTTGTGTGAAAGCAACCTTCCAAGATATTTTTGGGCGGAAGCAATTAACACAGCATGTTACATTTTAAATCATGCTTTAATTAGATAATTTTTAAAGAAAACCCCCTATGAACTTTGGAAAGGAAGAAAACCAAATATTGCATATTTTCATATTTTTGGTTGCTGATGTTTTGTATTAAATAATGGCAAAGAAAAACTTGGTAAATTTGATGCAAAATCAGATGAAGCAATCTTTCTAGGTTACTCCTCTACTAGTAAAGCATTTAGAGTTTTCAACAAAAGAACTTTAGTAGTTGAGGAGTCCATACATGTTGTTTTTGATGAATCTAACGATCTTCCTTCAAAGAAGAATGAGGGTGTTGATGATGCAGATCCACTAATAGAAGGTATGAAGGAGATCACTCTGAAAGATTCAGCAACTCCAAAAGACAAGGATCAAGAAGACGAACAAAATGAAAGAGGTGAAGAAATTCAAGAACAACCTCAAGGTACAAATGACCTACCCAAGGAATGGAGGTATGTTCACAACCACCCTAAGGAGTTAATTATTGGTGACCCTATGCATGGGGTAAAAACCCGTTCTTCACTAAGAGATGCAGTTAATCATTGTGCTTTTGTATCTCATCTTGAACCTAAAACTTTTGAAGAAGCTGAAAATGATCATAATTGGATTAATGCTATGCAAGAGGAACTTAATCAATTTGAAAGAAATAATGTTTGGACCTTAGTATCAAGACCTAAAGATTATTCAATAATTGGCACAAAATGGGTCTTTAGAAACAAATTAGATGAGCATGGAAATGTAATTAGAAATAAAGCAAGACTGGTTGCTAAGGGATATAATCAAGAAGAAGGAATTGATTTTGATGAAACCTTTGCACCTGTTGCTAGATTAGAAGCTATTAGACTTCTACTTGCATATGCTTGCTTTATGAAATTCAAATTATTTTAAATGGATGTTAAAAGTGCATTTTTAAATGGATATATCTCTGAAGAAGTATATGTAGAACAACCACCCGGATTTGAAAATCATGCTTTTCCTAATCATGTCTTTAGATTAAATAAAGCTTTATATGGATTAAAACAAGCACCGAGAGCATGGTATGAAAGGCTAAGCAAATTTCTAATGAATAATGGTTTTTCAAGAGGTAATATAGATACAACCCTATTTATTAAAAGAAATCAAAATGATATGCTAATTATACAAATTTATGTTGATGACATAATTTTTGGGTCTACTAATGAATCCCTTTGTCAAGACTTTGCTAAGCTTATGCAGGGGGAGTTCGAGATGAGCATGATGGGAGAACTCACCTTCTTCCTCGGACTCCAAATCAAACAATCAAAAGAGGGAATCTCCATCACCCAAAGCAAGTACACCAAGGAACTACTCAAAAGATTTGGAATGGAGAACTGCAAACCAATTGGCACACCAATGAGTCCCTCATGTAAGCTTGACAAGGATGATGAAGGTAAATGTGTAGACTTAAAATACTATAGAGGTATGATTGGCTCATTATTATATTTAACTACAAGTAGGCCTGATATCATGTTTAGTGTTTGCTTATGTGCTAGATATCAAACTAATCCTAAAGAATCTCATTTGAATGCTGTTAAAAGAATCCTTAGATACTTAAATGGTACTCAAACTCTAGGGTTATGGTACTCTAAGGACTCACAAATTAATTTATTAGGATATTCAGATGCTAATTTTGCTGGATATAAATTAGATAGAAAAAGCACAAGTAGAACTTGCCAATTTCTTGGAGTTAACCTAATCTCATGGTTTAGCAAGAAACAAAATTCGGTGGCACTGTCTACGGCTGAGGTCGAATACATTGCAGCCGGAAGTTGTTGTACTCAAATCTTATGGATTAAGCAATAACTCGAAGATTTTGGAATCAAACTTAATGAAACACCAATAAAATGTGACAACACAAGTGCCATAAATCTATCTAAAAATCCAATTCAACACTCAAGATCTAAACATATTGAAATAAGACATCATTTTATAAGAGAACATGTTCAAAACAAAAATGTAATTCTTGAATATGTTTGCACTGAAAATCAATTAGCTGATATCTTTACAAAGGCCCTTAGTGAGGATAGATTCTGTGAAATTAGGAGAAATCTAGGAATTCTAGATCCATTTGCCTAAAATTTCTCAATTTCCAAAGAATTGATTAGAGCTCAATTTTCAACATCTATCCTGGTCCCAAAAGCTCAAATTTATCATTCTAAGAACTTATCATTGAGCAAAATTCCTTCACTCAAAATTTCAAATTTTTCTGGAATTTATTCACATTTTTCCTGATTTTCTGAACTTCATGAGTCAACCCCCATGAGTCGACTCAATGGCAAACTTGTAAATCCCACCAACTTTCAACGGGTTCATTGTTTTTATACTGAAACCCTGTTCGTGAGACGACTCATCTTTCCATCGTTCTTCTTCCAAAAGCCATCTTCTCCAACTCTTTTTGCTCCAAATCCAAGGATTAATTCCGAGGCAATTCTCCCTCCTCCTCTCCACCAAAAATCGCCACCTTGATAAGGATTTTTTTTGTGCTTTCTCGCTTTGCTTGGCGCGGTTGGAACGTGCCCTAGCACTTTACCGAACTTCCAAAATCCGCTTCTTTTCTCCACCAAAATCCTTCTTTACTCTCTTGTGATTTTGATTTCTCCTCCACTCAATTCAAGTCCCCTTGCCTGCTATTATAGTGGATATGGCTCCAAAGATGAAACTTCCCCAAAGAAGAAAATCAATCCGTGAGCCTGAAGAAATTGTCAGAAAGAAAAGGCAAGCTGCTCAATCTTCAACTGCTTCCACTCCAGTTTCAGTACCTACTCAAGGTCCCTCTCAATCCCTCCTAAGCCCCAGTAAGAATCCTCTTTCCGATAGAAAAGTAGAAACCGGAAAAAATATAGATTTTCGGTTCTTTGAGGAAGAAGGATTTACTTTTGCTACCAAAATTAAAAACCAAGGATGGGAACTCTATTGCTCTCTTAAGGAAGTCACCTATGTTGACCTTGTTAGAGAATTCTACCAAAACCTACTTTATGGAAGTGGGTCAGTGACTTCAACTGTAAAGGGAATTGATATCTGCCTGGATTCTAGGATATTGGGAGAAATACATTAGTTGCCTAGTGAAGGATATTCATATATGGAACTCCCAATTAAAGAAGAGGGGATCAGAATTATTTTAGGAGAAACTTATTCAGGAAATTTAAACAAATTGGAATCAAAGATTTTATCCATTGAGATGAGGGTCCTGCATCAGATAGTAACAAAGCTCTTCTTTCCTAGGAGTGGTAGACATGACTTACTTTCCAGCAGAGATGTATGTGTCATATTTCATGTCATCACTCAGACCCCCCTGAACCTCCCTGCACTTATGATAGAGGCCATGAGAGAAACTTTGAACAGATCCAAGGCACACTTGCCTTATGGTATGGCCCTTACTAGAGTATTTAGGAGGTTTAGAGTTAGTTGTGAGGGGGAGGCTTCTACTAAGCTCTCTCATGTGGACACTTTCAACCAACACACCCTGCACCGAATGGGATTTACAAAGACTGATGGTGGTTGGATCAAGGGATCTGAGGAGAGAGCTGAGGAAAGAACTGAGGAAAGAACTGAAGAGAGAGCTAAAGACATAACTGAAGGCAGAGTAGAAGAAGAAGGTCCATCATCTCCTGTCCATGACTTCAGGGCAGCATCACCACAGATCCAGTTCATTCCTGATACTGAGGCTGGCCCTTCAGAGTTTACTAGGATGCCCACACCAGTGTATCAGCCAGAGAGCAGAGCACCTCATTCAGAGTTCAGACTGACTGACGATCAGATCGAGCATATTTCACAGCGTGTGGCTTCTTTGCTCTCTAGTCAGTGGGGTAGTACTTCTTTTGCACCTGGAGCCACCTCTTCTGATCAGACCATTACTCCCCACATCTCCACTGTGTTTCAGATGATTTCAGATCAGTCCATCAGGATACAGCAGCTTGAGGACACAGTCTGGAGACTGACTGGCAGAGTTCTTGACTTGCAGGGGCAAGTCCTTGCTTTGGCCCATCCCAAGCCATAGGAGTCAACCATTGAGGTCACAGACCTCACTGCAGAGGCTGGTAGGCTCAGAGGAGCACTAGAAGGTGGATATGAATTGCTGAGGAAAGAAATCCGAGGATCGAGTGAGCATGCTACCACTCAGTTCACTGCTCTACTTCAATCTGTTTCCAGAGCACTGAACGTACTTGATTCTATCAGACTCACCCTTTCTGTTCAGTCTTTGGCCTCTCAGCGTTCTCAGCCACCCAGTTCATCTCGCTCTCCTGCTCGTGCCAGCACCTCCACTCGTGGCAGAGGCAGACGGGATAGAGGACGCACTTCTGATCCATCATCTCCTCACCCTATCTCTGATGACTCCGATCATTGACTTATCTTGATCATTTCTAGATCCTAAGTATTAGTGTCTTGTTCTAGGATCTATACCTTGGGGCCATGTATTGACAATTAGCTGGTTGACTTTTATTTTTTTAAAGAACTATGTATTGAAACAATTATGTTTTTTAATGGAATCATCTTTTGCTTATATTTCTACCTTTTGTAATGATGTTGATCATATTATGGTTATATATATTCTTCTTGTTGAAATATTGTCTTCTCTGTTGATAATTGCTATATTAAGGGGGAGCAAACTTCTGTGATAAACTCTAAAAAGGGAAACATTAAAGAATGTTTCAGAAAAAGGAGGAGTTAACCATATTTGATGATGTCAAAAAGGGAAAGAAATTAAACAAAAATTTGAGAAATTAAATATCTGGAGAAATTAAAATTTAAGAAATTAAATATTTGGAGAAATTAAACAAAAATTTGAGAAATTAAATATTTGAAGAAATTAAACAAAAATTTTGAGAAATTAAACAAAAATTTGAGAAATTAAATATCTGAAGAAATTAAAATTTGAGAAATTAAATATCTGAAGAAATTAAACAAAAATTTGAGAAATTAAATATTTGGAGACATTAAACAAAAATTTGAGAAATTAAATATTTGGAGAAGTTAAACAAAATTTGAGAAATTAAACAAAAATTTGAGAAATTAAACAAAATTTGAGAAATTAAACAAAAATGATATTTTGAGAAATTAAACAAAAATTTGAGAAATTTGATATCAGACAGAAATTAAATAAAAAGCCATCCAAAGCAAAATCATAAGTACAATGCAAATGAGTAATTTTTTTTTATGCTCTGATATATTTCAAAATTCAAACTCGCTCTGATATATCTTTTGAAATTTACCTTGATATATCTTAAGAAATTTGATTTACTCTGATACACCCTAAAATTTCTTTTAACTTGCTCTGATACATGATAAAATTTAATCTGATACAGTGTGAAAGTTTCTCTGATATATTATAACACTTGCTCTGATATAGTGTGAAATTTTCTCTGATATATTATAAAATTTACTCTGATACATTGTAAAATCTTTTCTGATAACATTGTAAAAATTATTTTTCTTGCTCTGATACATTGCAAAATTTATTTCTTTTCTCTTGCTCTGATACATCTTAAACTCAAAATGATCTAATACCCTTTTCAAATCTTTAAGAAAATGGATAAACTATTTTTGCATAAATATTACATGCCAAAAGAATCATACTCTTTTCAAGCATATACACTATAATGCATTCTTTTGAAATTAGTGATTCACATAAATATTTTTGTTCAAATATTTTGTCATCATCAAAAAGGGGGAGATTGTTGCTCCTAGATTGATTTTGATGATTACAAAGCAGATTGAAGGGATACAAATAATTTTAAATTGAAAAAGTCCTTATGCTCTTCAAGGGCAAAATTGTAATTTCACTAAAATCCTGATTTGATAGTATCATTTGATAGAACAAATGATTTGAAAACTATTGGTGAAAATTTCATTGTTTTTGGACTTATATTTTCGAAGTTATGAAGGTTTGAAGTGCATGAGTCGACTCATGAGTCAACTCATGGCACTATGAGCTGATTGGCACGAAAAAAAAAATTTCCATGGCATGTTGGATTTTTGGCTTGGCACGACCTGTGAGTCGACTCATGAGTCGACCCACAAGGCATGAGTCGACTCATGAGTCGACCTCTGCTGATTTGAGCCGAAAAATTCAGAAATCAAGACTGTCTGATCTGTGCAACAGAAGTCGACTCATGAGTCGACTCCTGTAGCATGAGTCGACTCATGAGTCGACTCCTGTGACAGAAATCGTCCGCAACGACTATTTTTTTGCCCATTTTAATTGCCTTTTATGCTTCCTAAAATTGCTCTAACGGCTCTTTATCTGCCTAAATTGTTTTCTCTTGCTTTTAATGCTATAAAATGCTTGAAATGGTGAAAGAAATTACAGATTAAATAGCAGATCAAATTGGAGAAAAAAAAGAAGATCAATCGGCAGATCAAAAGAGAGATAAAATTCATTGAGAGGATCCACGAGATAATTTGAGAGAAAAAGAAAAGAGGATCCAAAATCCACACGAGAGATTGTGAAAGAGATTCAAGATCTTTCAAAGAGAGGATCTTTCAAGCCTATTGTTCAACCTTGATCTAGAGATCTTCCAAAGCTTTCAAGAGATCTTCAATCAACAATCAACCTCTTCTCAAGCATTCGTTCAAGCGTTCATCCACTTTGAGAAAATCCAAAAGGGGTTCTTCATTTGAGTAAAGATTTTATTGTTATATTCGCTCATTTAAAGGAGCTGTTATTGTATTAATCTGTGCTCAAAATTTTCTAACTCTTTGTGAGTTTTTGTTCTTGTTTTTGGAGGATTTCCAAAACAAGGAAAGGTTGATTCGAACCTGAAATCAGAGTATTTTGGGTTTACTTGTACCTGAAAAATAAGTGATCTAGCTTGGGATAGCTAGTGTCGGAGTTTCCAACATTTTGTATTCAGGTTGAATACAAGTATAGTGGATTGAAATTCCCAAGTAGGAGCTTGGGGAGTGGATGTAGGTGCAAGGTTGGCACCGAACCACTATAAATCCTTGTGTTTGTGGTGTGCTTTATCGCTTTATCTTATTTCTTTATTATATCCTTGCAATACTGCTTTAGGTAATTAATATTGAATTAAAATCTTTCTCTTATTCATCATAAGTAATTAATTAAGTCTAAAATTTTTAGAAACCCAATTCACCCCCCCTCTTGGGTTGCATAGCTGGGCAACAAATAACTTTGTCTTCAATAAAAGTTTTATATTTACATATTTATCCTTTTAGCATGAGCTTATAACGACAGGAAGTAACTCCCTCATTCAGTCAAAATTAAGCGTGTCAGGAATAGGAGGAGAACCTCATCCTAACACGAGCAAAGTTGAAGGTTCGGTTACTTAAAGACCGGATGGGGGGAGAGGCCCTCGCAACAGCCCTTATGTGCCCCCACAGCCTTGTTAGGAACAGGAGGAGAACCTCATCCTAACATGAGCAAAGTCGAAGGTCCGATTACTTAAAGATCGGATGGGGGGAGAGGCCCTCGCAACGGTTCTTATGTGCCCCCACAGCCTTGTTAGGAACAGGAGGAGAACCTCATCCTAACATGAGCAAAGTCGAAGGTCCGGTTACTTAAAGATCGGATGGGAGGAGAGGCCCTCGCAATGGTCCTTATGTGCCCCCACAGCCTTGTTAGGAATAGGAGGAGAACCTCATCCTAACATGAGCAAAGTCGAAGGTCCGATTACTTAAAGATCGGATGGAGGGAGAGGCCCTCGCAATGGCCCTTATGTGCCCCCACAGTCTTATTAGGAATAGGAGGAGAACCTCATCCTAACATGAGCAAAGTCGAAGGCTCGGTTACTTAAAGACTGGATGGGGAGAGAGGCCCTCGCAACGGCCCTTATGTGCCCCCACAGTCTTGTTAGAAATAGGAGGAGAACCTCATCCTAATATGAGCAAAGTCGAAGGCCCGGTTACTTAGAGATCGGATAGGGGGAGAGGCCTTACAGCGGCCCTTACATGCCCCCACAGCCCTGTTAGGAACAGAAGGAGAACCTCATCCTTACATGAGCTGAAATTGACTGTCGAAAATAAGAGGAGAACCTCATCCTGACATAAACAAAGACCCAGTAGATCAAGATCGGACGAGGAAGAAAGCCTCCTCAACAGCACCTCTACACTCCCACGACCCTGCTAGGAGCAGAGGAAAAACCCTCACTCAAACACAAAAAAAAAGAAGATGAAAAGGGAAAGCGACGAACTAGACCAGTGATAAGTGAAAAACAAACTATATCAAAGACACAAGAGACCTCATCTCAATGAGGAAGGATGCTCCTATCAAGAAACCCTCAGCCAATAAAAGGGAACTCAGCTTAGGCCGAGGAGAAATCAACTTCCTCAAAGTAATGAGAAGTTTGGATCCCTAAGCTCGAGCATCGGGAGGAAGCGTCAAACTCAAATTGCCCTGAAAAGACCTACGATCATGAACCAAAAAGGCAAATCAATGCGGCGACGATCGGAAACCTTCAAACAACGTTGGCATAGAACAAGACAAAAGATGAAAGAAGTTCGGTATACAATGACTCAAAGCAAGAATAGACGAGGAATCAGAAACAACGTCGATGCCAAACAAGACAGAAGATAAAAGAAGTTCGGCAAACAATAATTTAATACAATAATGGACAAGGTAATGAAAAATTTTCTTTTCATTTCATTAGTGAAGTGTATATTACAAAGCCTTGAAGGCCAAAGAGAGAAACAACAAGAAAGGAAAGGAATACAAGGTGAAAGAGCTCCAAGGAAGCTCGGTACCATCAGACTTCGAACTCTCGATTTCAGCCATCATCGAGGATTACTTTAAGTACCCAACTTCTTCTTCCAACCCCCCTTTGGATTAACAATTACTTCAGCATTATCTTCGAAGTACATGTAGATGCCGTCCTTGTTGCACCATGGCTTCCACTGCCTCACAATGATGGCGGGCATGACCTTTTTCCTGAGGTCAGATTTCTTCTTCTTTCTGACTTCTTCTTCCAGTCCCCCTTTTGCTTCCCCCTCCACAGGATCGGGAAGTACTCGCATTCGAGGATGTGTCACAAACGCGAGCTCTGGGCAATCAAGGCGAAATGCGGCTGGATCTGTCTCTTCTACACTCGTCTTCTTCGCCAATCTGGGAGCTGCAGCGTCTTCCCTCTTGTGGCTTTGAGACTCTGGGCTGACATCCAAACCTCATCCGCATCCATATCGGCAATGAAGAAGGGACCGAAGGAACTCCCGAGCAAAGTGAGATCCTCGGAGGGGGGAGGCGGGGTTAAATAGACGATGGGGTGTGGTGCAATAATGACTGCAGGACTCCTCCGGCCAGTCTATAACCGCCGCATGGCCCACTCACTGTGGCAAGTGGCTAGAGGTGGCTGACAGTTTGTAAAACCATTATTTCTTCGTACCTGGGGTAGTGCTCCAGCGAGAATTCTAAAAAGAAAAAATCTTTTTCGAAGAGGCTCCAGTACCAGCGTGCCGAACGTCAAAATATCTGGCAACCATCGAGTGCGAAAATCGAAGGGGGCAACTTTGGTCGTAAGAATTTCTCTGTACTTCTTTCATTTGGAGCCCAAACTCGAAAGTAAGAGGACTGGTGTTGGGTATAAAATACCCTCCAATCGAAGTTTGTAAAAGACCGACCCTTCCAGGGCTTTTCCAGCTTCCGACCTTGTGTGGCATCTCTCTGAACCCCCTCGACCGTCTGAGCTTCCGAACTTCTCTGACAATGAGCTTCTCCATCCATCTACTGGGCCACTCCACAGGCTCTCTAGGCCTCACTATCAGTCGACCTTCTACAGTGATCAACCATTCTCCAAACTTCTTTCGGACTTCGTCAATATTCGAGCTTCTTCGATAATGAGATTTCTACAATAATCAGACTCCATCCAAGTTCCTATGGCGATCGATCGCCTTCAGGATTCCAACCGAGCTCCTGCGAGAGCCAAACTTCTACTATGAGCGGTCTACTCCGGATCTCTACTGTAAGTGAATTCCACCCGAGCTTCTACTGTAAACAAATTTCTTCCGAACTTCTATTACAAGCAGACTTCAGCCGAGCTCCTACAGTGGATGGATCCCAGACGAGCTTCTACAATGGGACAGGACCCACCGGCCAGGTCGCTACTCCGAGCTCCCACGACAATCGATCTTCGATCGAGCTTCTACAATAAGCGATCTCCTTTCGGCCTTCTACAAGAACCATTCTCCATCCAAACTTCCATAGCGGGTGGATATCGGACGAGCTTCTATGATAGATGGACTTCGACAGTCGGATCTCTACAACAACCGATCGCCCCCGGTGTCTGCCGAACCTCCCCAACGCCATCCGAGGTCCACCGCCGGCCGACCCTCCGCTAGATTCCTCATGAAACCGAACTTCTCTGATGGATAATATTCAGACGAGCTTCCACATCAGGCAAATCCCAGACGGGCTTCCCTAGCAACCGGACTCCTATCGGACTTCACCAACAGAAAGTCTCCATCCGAGCTTCTACAGTAGATGACTTTCGCTTGTAACATCAGCACCTAAGGCATTCGATAATGATAGACTCATCAGCAACCTCAGAAATATTTGAGCTTCTCCTAGATCAACAGGATAGAGAGCCATTCTTCTCCATCGGATATCCCAATCGAGCTTCAGCCGACAAATCCAAACTCTCTGGCAAGTCATGACAGTGGCCACTACCCTGCTCCACTCTTTGCAATGGATTCCACGTGGCTCCATCACTCTCTGGCAAGTCACGACAACGGACACCACTCCACTCTTCGTAACAAACTCCACGTGACCTTGAACGATCCCTGATGCCACTACTCTCCATAACAAACTTCGGACGGCTCTGAACAGCCCACTACCAGGCGGTTATAGACGTCGCTGTCAATCAGTTACGCTCTCCGTCTATAAAAAGGGACCCCAGATATGTTCTTCTCTAAGCTCTAAACTCTATCTCAAAACTCTGCTAAAATTCTCACTCGAGCACTCCATTTATGTTGAAGTAGAGTACTGACTTGAGCATCGGAGGGTCTTGCCGGAGCACCCCCAACTCTGGTTTAGACTTCCCTTGCAGGTCCCGACGGCGGTCGCGGTCATCTCGACTCCAGCAACTCCGGCTTCGACAAAATTCTACACCAACAGAGAGATATGATAGAGTCCTTGTCTAGGTCAAATACTTAGTCAAAAATTATCCAAACATGGCAAGACAAGGGACGCCCAACTCTTGGGTGCCCCCTCTTTCTTTTTGTGCATGGACCACCAGAAATGGATGCATATTATGTGCCATAAAAGCCATGAAAATTCCAAAAAAAATCTAGGTAAAATTAGTGTCATAAAGAAAGAATTTTGGTTTCCTAAAACTCTATCTCATAGAATTTGAAATCCAAACTAATTCCTACTTTGACTTGATCCACAACCACTTTTCATGTAAGAGAGAAAGATAGGAAACCTTTGGGCATGTGTGAAGACTTGGAAGAGAATATTTGTCACACAAAATAAGCGAGAGTGGGCATGGGGGCTAAATTGGTGCAAGGTGGAATCCTAGTCTTACTAGGATTCAATCTATATCTTGTTCCAATCTGGTTTTTCAAACCAAATCAAATCAAAACCAAATCAACCCAATTAAAATAAGTCTTAACCCAATTAAAAACTTAATTTAATTAGATTAAATTAGATTTAAATCTAATTTAATTTTCTAATCGAACTAGAAATTAGGTTGATCCAAGTCCTAATTGAATTAGGATTAGTTTTTTCTTACACTTGGCTTATCCAATAAATCAATTGGACTTGCTCCAATCAATCCTAAACCAAATCTAATTAAATCATATTCAATTAGACTTAATCTCAGCCCATTGGCTTAATCAAATTAAGCCAATTAGCAATCGAATTGCTAATTGATCCTCCAACAACACTTGCACTAGGTTAAATGTCAATCATATTGATCGTTTAACCCTAGAATGATTCTTAATCATTGATCAACCATCCGATCGTGAACTCTAATGTGTGTGATCTCATAGGTCCGAACCTAAGCTAGTAATACAAGAATAAATTTTTATACCAATCAAAGTGACTATCTAGCAATGGTACCCGAAGATCGGATAGGTCGAATGTGTAGAACAATATCTTTAGAACCTATGCAGATATAGTTTTCATATAATTCATCCTCTTGACCAAAATATGTTGGAAAAGGTGCAGGGTTTCATGCATGGATTTTAAAATAATTTTAAAATATAATGCAGTAAAATATGTAAATTAAATAATTTAATATACAAATGCATGTAATCAGATTACTAAACCCTACAATTAAGATCTATAACATGTCATATTATATTTATAAATAAAAAATAAAAATTTTGATATTGATCAAATTAACACCCTAGATCTAAAACCTAGATCACATCTAGATAACAGAAAGATCAGATCTCTTACCTTGGTGCGGGTCAACAACTCTGTGGTTGATTTTTTTTGTTGCCTTTGGAGCCACACATGCATCCGACCTCTACAGGTGATCCACATGAGGCTGCAACAAAATCAAAGGTTCGTCAAATGAAGATCCGCTCGAAGTGCTAGCTTCTTGCAAATCCCTCCGGATGGTTAATCTAGAAGATATTCTTTGGATCTCTTGGACATTCCAAGAGATGAAGAATATGAGGAGGAACAAGGGAGAAGTCAAACCTTTTGACCTTCCTAAAATCAGAAATAATACATAAAAGAAAAGGGTCCTAAAAGAAGACAGATCTTCTCTTTCAGTACATCAATGATTGATGTCCTGAGAACATCTCTATGCTAGGACATGAGAAGACCTTCTTCTCTAAATTTTTTTCAATTTTCTAGATCTTATGATATCTGATTTTTTTCATAGAAAAATCTCATAATTTATAGAGAAGAAGGGTTCTAAAAGAAACCTTAAGAAAAGACCTTCTTTTCTTCTTCTTCTCTCATCAGAACATGATCAGATCATGTCCAAAATAAGATCACCATGCCCCAACTCATTGGAGCATGAATCCACCATGCCATCCCTCTTTCTCTCTCAAATTTTTATCACATAAAAATACAAAATAAAAAGAAAATAAACTGAATAGAAAAACAATAAGAGAAAAATAACTTCTCTCTTACCTTTTGTTTCTACAACACATCAACTTTTGATCTCTTGATAGAAGACTCTTCTCCAAGGAATTTGATGCCTCAAACTACCCATTCCATCCTCTTTCTCTCTCAAATTTTATCACATAAAAAACACAAAAAATAAAGAGAGAATAATATGAAAGAAAAACAATGAGAGAAGATAATCTTTTCTCTTACCTTTCTCTCTACAAGATATCAACTTTTGATCTCTTGATTGAAGACTCTCCTCCAAGGATTTTGGTGCCTCAAACAACCCATGCCTTCCTCTTTCTCCTCTGCTATTTCTATCTAAAAGCCACAAATGACTCTTATTTGATAGCATATGCGGCGGCAACTTTTTATATGGTAGACTAGGTCATAAAAACTAGTCTAACAAGGAGTCCATGGGGCATCCAACTGTTGGATGCCCCCTCCCTCATAAATTTCATGGAGAGCATGAAAATAACCTCAAAAGGGGTGACAAAAAGAAGGGATAAGGGTGAAGAAGTTGGCGCATGAGAGGAGGGAAGAGTCCTTGTGAAGAGGGACTCTTTCAAACAAAAGGATAAACCTAAACCACTTTCCATAATTAGCCAAATCTCTTTTCATATTGAATCAAATCAAATCTGATTTAAATCTTTAAAATAAGTGGTGTGAGATAATATTTCTTGGATGTAGATATCATAAAAAAATATCTAAAAATTAATTAGTGGGCGTGGGCTTGAGATTTCTTAGGTGGCGCAAGGGAGAAGATAGAGTCCTAGTTTAACTAGGATTCTTATGTAGACTTGGTCAAGTTCTTTGAATCCAATCCAAATTAATTACAACCTAATTAATGGTGATCTTAGTCCAACTAAGAGTCTAATTAAATTAGATTAAACCATATTTTATTTTGATTTAAATCCTAACCTAATTAGAAATTAGGTGCATACAAGTCCTAGTCGAATAGGGACTTGTTCTCCCTTGCAACTGGTTTATCCAATAAATCAATTAGACTTAATCCAATTAAATCTAAACTAATTCTAATTGAATCAAATTCAATTACACTTGATCTCAACCCAATTGCTCAATCAGATTGAGCTAATTAGCAATCCAATTGTTAATCGATCCTCCTGCAACACTTGTATTAGGTCAAACATCAATCACATTGTTCATTTAACCTAAGAACGATTCTCAATCATCGATTAACCATCTGATTAGGTTACAACCTCTTATATGTGTGATCCTATAGGTTCGAACCTAAATCGATAGCACAAAAACTAATTTCTGTACCAGTCTAAGTAACCATCTAGCAATGGTTCCTGATGTCCAGATAGGTCGAATGTATGCAAAGCAATATTCTAAGAACCCTGACCCATGGTTATCATATAATTCATCCTTTTGATCAATAATGCTCAAGACGACTTCGAGTATGCTATCAATCACTCATACAAGTCATCTCTATTGTGTCTCAAAATTTTACAAATCCCGTAACTCCTTACGAGGTTTACCCAGGCCTAGGTTTTGCTAAATTGAAACACAGCGAGACATTCTCTTCCTAAAGTTAATCAGGAGTGGTCAATCCCATCTTGACTCACACACTGACTTCACAAGTACTTAACTATACCCAAAAACCTTTCAAACCTATATTAAAAATACAGGCAATCCAGCACCAAAGCACCATGAGTTGCTTGCAAGTCACTGTGGTGATCTCAGGATGGAGGGACACTTATATCCATTGGCCTTAGCTAACTACTCTTGACAGTAGAGTGTTACATTGATCATGTTCAATGCAAATGTACTCCTACATCTCATCTGAATACTATACCAATGTCTCCACACCACTTGGTTATGAGGACAACCAACGCATATGGCATACAGCGATCTACACTTGATAAGTTATCATCCTTATTAATAACTTATCATTTGGTCGTGCATAATTTAGGAACCATCTGATAAATCCTCTTTTATTGATTGATTGTGGTTCTAAGAACTTCATCATAATTTAAAAGTTTATTTATGGAAGATAGAACTTTTATGATGAACCTGCTAAATAACTATTGTTATTAGATAATTCATATACTAATTCCAATCATCTACCACTTAGATGATAGGCTTTAGGACATATTTTTCAACAACTCCCACTTGTACTAAAGCCAATCAGAATGATATCAAATATCCTATCTTCTACTTGAGTTCGTAGAACTTCTTAGTTTCGAGGCCTCAGTAAATGGGTCGATCAAGTTCTTCTTTATCATCGATCTTCCAAAGATCGATGTCACCCTGATCTAAAATCAAAAGTGATAGCGATACAGAGTATGCTGGTCCTTCAGTTTTTTAGCCAGATTTATGGCTCCAGTGCTATGATAGGACTGGACCATCGATAGAGGGTGCCACTCCTAACCTGCTAATGAAGCTCAATAATTACATGGCAGCATCATATGCTACGATGTACTCTACATCACTAATTGAGTAGGCTAAAGTATCCTGCTTGGAACCTTTCTAGCAGATTGCTCCTATGATTAGGGTATGATCCGACACTTTCTTGTTGTCATCTTGATCTGACTGAAATCGAAACATCCTCATGTTTAAAGTCAGTATTTCCATATTTGAGTCACTGGACCTTAGTATTTTCCAAATACTTAAGGATTGTCTATACAATCTTCCAGTGGTCCTTACATAGATCAGACTGGTATATGCTCACTACCATTAGTGAGTATACCATATCTGATTTTGAATATGGAGAAATTAGATGACACCCAAACTTTTATTCTTTGCAATGCTAGAATGTCATTCCTGATTAAGAGAATTTCATCCACAGACAACACAAGAAATAACACTATAGAACTTTTGCCCCCTTATAAATGCAGGGTTCCTCTTTATTCATAACAAAGACATATGTTCAAAACGTATGTTCCAACTGTGGGATAATAGCGAAACGGGCTTTATAGGTCTCCACCTTCTCGTCTGCGCAACTCTAATCCTTTTGAAAAATCCATTCACACCCAATGGATTTTATCCCTTCAGGTGAATCATCTAGTATCCATACACTATTGATTTTCATAGACTTCAATTTGAATTTAATGGCTCCAAGCCACTTCTCAAAGTTAGACCACTACATTGCATCTCTATAGGTGATTGGATCCTTGTTAATCTCATCGAGATCAATAGGATCGCCATCCCAGACCTAGACACTGAAGTATCTATCTGGCTAACGTGGTACTCTACTAGATCTTCTTAAAGGTGTTACTTTAATGGGCTCGAGTTTGATCTAATCAAATCCGGTTCTGTAGGTTTACTAGATTATGTTAGTTCATTTTCTACCAGTCAACTTTCAAGTTCAACTTGATAGGCATCAGTTCCTTCTCAAAGGAACTCCTTTCCAAAAGGAATGCCTTACAGCTGATGAGCATCTTATGTTCTTCAGCATGATAGAATTAGTAATCCTTAAACACCTATTGGACCAAGAACCAAGTTTATCTGTATGCAAACCTTTGACATAGGTCGATCAACTCCAAACCCAAAGGTGAGAGAGTCTAGATTTATGCCCATTCCATATCTCATATGGAATCTACACAACAAACTTACTCAGTATATTTTCAGAGTAAAACAGATAATCACACAAGAGCACAATCCTGAAATAGACAGAGAAGTGAACCCTATTGTGGATTGAACCATGTCTAATAAAGTTTAACTTCTCCTTTTAGATACACTTTATCGCGAAAAGAAATCCACTGAGAGAGAATCCAATTCTCTCCTAGATATGTCACAAACTCTCTGGATAAGTATTCGCCTCCTCGATCTGATCGAAGAGTTCTAACACCTTATCCAGTTTGTTTCAATCTTTCATTATTGAATCATTTGAACATTTCAAATGATTCAGGCCAGACGCACCCATGCCCAGATAGGTCGTCTGTAATGAAATATTAATATCTTTTTTTTGGCACTTAAGTTCACAGGTCCATATACATCACTATGTATGAGACTTTGAACTTTATTAGCTCCTTCACCTTTTCCATTAAAAAATGACTTTGTCATCTTTCCAAGAAGACAAGACTCATAGGCTATCAATGATTCACAATCATTGATGTGAGATTTTTCTCTTAAGCTAATCTGTTTATCCTGTTCTTGTCAGCTGACTAAGCCAAAGATAGACATTCATGACATTATCTAACTTGGGTATGTACATTACACTTAATAGGCTGTGTAAATGTTAAATGTCAGTTTCTTCTTGTCCATGTATTATTGTAACATTATTCATAATAATATCATAATAGTCTTCCTTTATTAATGAATGATGATCATCTTTGGCCAAAAGACCAACAAAGATTACATTCATCATAAACAATGGACAATAGTAACAATTACTCTAAATGACAATGTTTGAAAATAAGCTCTACAATTCCTAAAGTTAAGATTGGAATAAGACTTCCATCCCTAACGTTAAAGAATTTCTCATCATTTTCAAACATTCCACTTACTAGCAACAAATTGCATAAGACTATCGGTATCTAATACCTAGGTAGTAGAATTACATAGAGAAACTTTAAGGTGTTATTATATAACATCCTTGATGAGCAACTCTTGCTCTTTTCTCTTGTTCAGCCTATTATGGTCAAGGGAAGCAAGACAATTCTTCTTCTTATGACCCTACTTCTTACAGTAGAAGCAACATGCCTGATTTGGATCAAGTTTGGACTAATTATTTTGATTGGACTAAGAAGTCTCAATACGAATCCATTTGTACTGTTGAACCAAATTCAACTTTCAATACTAATTAACAAAGTTGGATCCTATAAGTCATCACTGCCTAATAGCTATTGGAGCAATTAAGGTTTAGCCTTATTTTGAGAAAAAAAAAGAATGACCTAATGTATATGAATTATTTTAAGCCTAGAGACTTGGACTTTAGTCTCAAGGTTCTCCCACTATTTTGTTCAAATTGGTAGCCTCTACCTCCAATTCGAAAATTACTTTAATTTCCTAGTAGGTACTAGAATCCACATAGACTACAGACAAGTCCGACTTTGGTCGGCCAACCCATCTGCATCTACGAGTAGGTTCATTAATCAATTATTTCTCCAAACAACTTCTAGTAATTTAATTTTGCCCCAAAAACTTAATCAATAGGCTTTAGCCTCCACTGTAAGGATTCGGTTAGGTCCAACCATTAACATGACCATACTTGATGCATCTAACCAACGAATGATTAAGTCCAACTTTGGTTGGCTCACCTAACCACCATTAGAGAGACACTTCCAAGTTATCATATGATGAGTGATAATTCCATTAGTCAACAAGCACCAGGTCTTTGGGTCTGCAATGATTATTGAGTTAATAGACCCATTATCAAACACCTTAATGGAAGGCTATGACTCAGTTATCTCCATAACTTTATCATTTTAAGGACCTAATAATTTTAGAAGATTTAAAATTATTAATAATTTAAGAATAGAAAGGACATAGACCAATTTGCTCCCACTGACTTCACCAAGTCAAGTCCTCCCACTGACTTCTTAAGTCATTAACAAGGACTAGGATCAAATTTGGTCCATGGGCACCTAGATCAGTCTCACTGAATGAAATCAGACTCACTGATTTTCTATGTGATATTGGTTAGCACGAATCAATGAGCTACCTAATCAATACCTGATTAACCATATTGGTCAGGTAAGTATGATCAATGGAAGGGTCTGCCAAAGCTTGCCTTAGATACCATAAGAAATGGCCAGGTAAGCGAGCTCCCAATTAAAAATCACTGGTCAGGTTTACCTTAGACACCAACTGGTTTATCAGTTTTGATTTGGTCTGCCTAAAGATTCAGGCTCAGTCGCTGAGCCATGATCAGTATCCATTTGTTAGATATATGGACTTTGATCAACTATAACTATTGAAGTGATCTATAGAAATGACCTATCCTAATTAACTTTTAATTAGGTTTGATCAATTTCTTAACTTAGTCCACATTTAATCTAACCCTAGGTCTAACCCAGTTAATGACCTGATTAAAGCTAACCCATTGCCCTTTAACCCATGTTTTATGAAATTATCTTAGGATCTTTAAATCACAAACCTAGATCCTAAACAATCACTTAATTCTTTTAATTAAGTTCATGGCTGAGGGTTGGGGTTCGGCATTTTGAAATTTATTTTTAACTTTTGAAAGGTTTAATACAATTTAGTGTTGTTTCACTAAATAGGTCGACTCATTTCAAAAATGGATCGGCTTATTTCACTAACAAACACCAATTATAGGTTAAAATAATTAAATTCAGCCAACTTTTCAATCGAGCTGGTATGCTGGTCGAGCCAGCCCGATCAACAAACAGAACCTTCGCAAGATCCTATTCTTGTCTAATTTTAATCTATGTACATTATATAAAAATTCATGAAATGAAATAGATCTAATCTAAAACATTCATTATAAGATTTATTTAAACTCTTTTAAATTTTCTAGATCGCAACGTACCAGGACAACCTTCGCACCGTAAGGGATAAACCTTACAGCAGGACAACCTACACTCCGTGCAATCATTATTTTATTTTAATGCAATTATGAACATATTATAAAAGAACCTAGATGCTCTAATACCACTGTTGGAAAAGGTGCAGGCTTTAATGCATGGATTTCAAAATAAGTTTGAAATATAACGCAGTAGAATATGTAAATTAAATAATTTAATATACAAATATATGTAATCAGATTACTAAACCCTACAATTAGGACCTATAACATATCATATTATATTTATAAATTAAAAAATAAAAATTTTGATATTGATCAAATCAATATCCTAAATCTAAAATAGTTTTAGATCTAAAACCTAGATCACATCTAGGTAATAGAAGAGATCAGATCTCTTATCTTGGTGCGGGTCAAGAACTTCATGATTGATTTTTTTTATTATCTTTGGAGCCTTACATGCATCCAGCCTCTACAGGTGATCCACACAAGGCTGCAATAAAATCGGAGGTTTGTCGAACGAAGATGCACTCGAAGTGCTAGCTTCTTGCAGATCCCTCCGGATGGTTAATTTAGAAGATATTCTTCAGATCTCTTGGACATTCCAAGAGATGAAGAATATGTAGAGGAACAAGGGAGAAGTCAAACCTTTTGACCTCCTTAAAATCAGAAATAATACATAAAAGAAAAGGGTCCTAAGAGAAGACAGATCTTCTCTTTCAGTACATCAATGATTGATGTCCTGAGAACATCTCTATGCTAGGACATGAGAAGACCTTCTTCTCTAGATTTTTTTCAAATTTTTAAATCTTATGATATCTGATTTTTCTTATAGAAAAATCTCATGATTTTTGGAGAAGAAAGGTTCTAAAAGAAATCTTAAGAAAAGACCTTCTTTTCTTCTTCTTCTCTCATCAGAACATGATTAGATCATGTCCAAAATAAGATCAGCATGCCCCAACTCATTGGAGCATGAATCCACCATGCCATCTCTTTTTCTTTCTCAAATTTTATCACATAAAAATATAAAATAAAGAGGAAATAAACTAAAAAGAATAACAATAAGAGAAAAATATCTTCTCTCTTACCTTTTGTTTCTACAAGACATCAACTTTTGATCTCTTGATAGAAGACTCTTCTCCAAAGAATTTGATGCCTCAAACTACCCATTCCATCTTATTTCTCTCTTAGATTTTATCACATAAAAAACACAAAAAATAAAGAGAGAATAATATGAAAGAAAAACAATGAGAGAAGATAATCTTTTCTCTTACCTTTCTCTCTACAAGATATCAACTTTTGATCTCTTGATTGAAGACTCTCCTCCAAGGATTTTGGCACCTCAAACTACCCATGCCTTTCTCTTTCTCCTCTGCTATTTCTATCTAAAATCCACAAATTTTTGACTCTCATTTGATAGCATATGGGGTGGCAACTTTTTATATGGTAGACTAGGTCATAAAACCTAGCCTAACAAGGAGTCCATGGGGCATCCAACTCTTGGATGCCCCCTCCCTCATAAATTTCATGGAGAGCATAAACATAACCTCAAAAGGGGCAACAAAAAGAAGGGACAAGGATGGAGGAAGTTGGTGCATGAGAGGAGGGAAGAGTCCTTGTGAAGAGGGACTCTTTCGAACAAAAGGATAAACCTAAACCACTTTCCATAATTAGCCAAATCTCTTTCTATATTGAATTAAATCAAATATGATTCAAATATATAGAATAAGTGGTATGAGATAATATTCTTTAGATGTGGATATCATAGAAAAATATCTAAAAATTAATTGGTGGGCGTGGGCTTGAGATTTCTTAGGTGGAGCAAGGGAGAAGATAGAGTCCTAGTCTAACTAGGATTCTTATGTAGACTAGGTTAAGTTCTTTGAATCCAATCTAAATTAATTACAACCTAATTAATAGTGATCTTAGTCCAACTAAGAGTCTAATTAAATAAGATTAAATCATATTTAATTCTGATTTAAATCCTAACTTAATTAGGAATTAGGTGCATATAAGTCTTAGTCGAACAGGGACTTGTTCTTCCTTGCAACTGACTTATCCAATAAACTAATTAGACTTAATCTAATTAAATCCAAATTAATTTTAATTGAATCAAATTTAATTACACTTAATCTCAATCCAATTGCTCAATCAGATTGAGTGAATTAGCAATCCAATGGCTAATCGATCCTCCTGCAATACTTGCATTAGGTCAAACATCAATCACATTGTTCGTTTAACCTAAGAATGATTCTCAATCATCGATTAACCATCTGATTAGGTTACAACCTCTTATGTGTGTAACCGTATAGGTTCAAACCTAAGTCGATAGCATAGAAATCAATTTCTGTACTAGTCGAAGTAACCATCTAGCAATGGTTCCTGACATCCAGATAGGTCGAATGTATGCAAAGTAACATTCTAAGAATCCTGACTCATGGTTACCATATAATTCATCTTTTTGACCAATAATGCTCAAGATGACTTCGAGTATGCTGTTAATCACTCATTCAAGTCATCTCTATTGTGTCTCAAAATTTTGCAAATCCTATGACTCCTCACGAGGATTACCCAGGCCTAAGTTTTGCTAAATTGAAACACAGCGAGATATTCTCTTCCTGAAGTTAATCAGGAGTAGTCAATCCCATCTTGACTCACACACCAACTTCATAAGTACTTGACTATACCCAAAAATTTTTCGAACCTATATTAAAAATACAGGCAGTCTGGCACCAAAGCACAGTGAGTTGCTTGCATGTCACCGTGGTGATCTCAGGATGGGGGAACACTTATACCCATTGACCTTAGCTAACTACTCTTGATAGTAGAGTGTTACATTGATCACGTTCAATGCAGATGTACTCCTACATCTCACCTGAATGCCATACCAGTATCTCCATACCACTTAGTTACGAGGACAACCAACACATATGGCATACAGCGACATACACTTGATAAGTTATCATCCTTGTTAATAACTTATCATTTGGTCATGAACAATTTAAGAACCATTCGATAAATTCTCCTTTATCGATTGATTGTGATTCTAAGAACTTCATCATAATTTAGGAGTTCATTTAAAGAAGATAGAACTTTTATGATGAACCTGCCAAATAACTATTGTTATTAGATAATTCATATACTAATTCCAGTCATCTACCACTTAAATGATAGGCTTTAGGACATATTTTCCACCAAAATGCTCATAGGACACCTCAGAGTTCCACTGTTAACTCTGATCAGGTTGTCCACATTGTATTTCAAAATATCAAATCTATCAATGGATTATCCTGATCAAGATTTTGCTAAATTGAAATACAGCGACTTATTCTTCTCCAACTCTTGGAGTGGTCAATCCCATCTCAATCATACTCTAACTTCGCAAGTACTTGACTGTACCCAAAAGCCTTCCGTCACTGAATTAAAAATTCAGTTAGTCCAGTACCAAAGCACAGTGAGTTGGTTGCAAGTCACTGAGGCGATCTCAAGTCTAAGAGATATTCTCGACAGTAGAATGCTCTTGAGTTGGTCATGTTCAATGATGATGTACCCTTACATCTCACCTGTATGCCATACCAGTGTCTCCACACTCCTTGGTTAGAGGATAATCAACCCATATGGCCTACAGCGATTTATGCTCGATAGAAGCTGTCGTCCTTGTTAATAGCCTATCATTTGGTCGTGAACAGTTTTAAGGACTAATCAATAAATCCTCTCTTTATCGAACCTAAATAGTCTAAGGACTTCATCATAATAATGAAGTTCATTAGAAGATGAAAACTTGTGATGAAAATACCAAAAATATATTTTATTGATGAACAAATCAATTACAATATGAGGTTACTCAACCGTCAATAGCTTGACGATTGGCTTTTGAGACATATTTTCCAACAACTCCCACTTGTCCTAAAGCCACTCAGCATAGTATCTAATACCCATCTTCGATATGTGGTTGTCGAACTCCTTTATCGCCAGGGCTTTAGTGAAGGGGTCAGTCAGATTCTCCTTTCCGTCAATCTTCTGAAGATTGACATCACCTCGATCCATGATCTATCAGATCAGGTGGAAGTGACGCAAAATGTGCTTTGTCCGCTGGTGTGCTTTGGGTTCCTTCGCCTGAGCTATGGCACCAGTGTTGTCACAGTAGAGTAGGATCAGACCATCGAGGGAGGATGCTACTCTGAGCTCGATGATGAATTTTCTCAGCCACACAGCTTCCTTCACAGCATTCGATGCTGCGATGTACTCCACCTCACAAATAGAGTCTACCACAGTATGCTGCTTGGAACTCTTCCAACAGATGGCTCCACTATTTAGAGTAAAGATATAACCTGACATATTTTTGCTGTCATCATGGTCAGATTGAAAGCTGGAGTCTGTGAACCCCACAAGTTTTAGATCTGACTCGCCATAAACCAACCATTAGTCCTTAGTATTTCTCAAATACTTAAGAATGGCTTTAACCACTTTCCAATAGTTTTCTCTAGGATCAGATTGGTATCTACTCACTACTCCTAGTGAGTAGGCCACATCTGGCCTTGTATATGTCATGGCATACATGATAGATCTCATGGTCGAAGCATATGGGACTCTACTCATACGCTCTCTCTCTTCAGGAGTTGTCGGACAATCCTTCTTAGAGAAAAAAATTCCATGGCCTATCGGTAGATAGCCCTTCTTGAAATTCTCCATGCCGAACCTCTTCAGCACGGTATCTATGTACGTGGACTGGGATAACCCAAGTATCTTTTGTTGCCCAGCTATGCAACCCAAGAGGGGGGGGGTGAATTGGGTTTCTAAAAATTTTAAGCCCAACAGATTACTTATGAAGATCAAAACAAAGACTTTAATTCAATATTAATTACCTAAGGCAGGAATGCAAGAATATAATAAAGAAATAAAGTGAAGAGATAAAGCACACCACAAACACAAGGATTTATAGTGGTTCGGTGCTAACCTTGCACCTACATCCACTCCCCAAGATCCTACTTGGAAATTTCAATCCACTATCCTTTATATTCAACCCGAATACAAAACGTCGGAAACTCCGACACTAGCTATCCCAAGCTAGATCACTTGTTTCTCGGGTACAAGTAAACCCAAAACACTCCGATTTCAGGTTCGGATCAACCTTTCCTTGTTTTGAAAATCCTCCAAAAACAAGAACAAAAACTCACAAAGAGTTAGAAAATTTTGAGCACAGATTAATACAATAACAGCTCCTTAAATGAGCGAATATAACAATAAAAGCTTTACTCAAATGAAGAACCCCTTTTTCGGATTTTCTCAAAGTGGATGAACGCTTGAATGCTTGAGAAGAGGTTGATTGTTGATTGAAGATCTCTTGAAAGCTTTGAACGATCTCTAGATCAAGGTTGAAACAATAGGCGTGAAGAATTCTCTCCTTGAAAGATCTTGCTTTTCTCTTTCACAATCTCTCTGGTATATTGTGGATCCTCTCTCTTTTTCTTTTTGGATTTTTCGTTGATCTCAGGCTTTTTCTTGCAAATTTCGGATCCTTTCTTCTATTCTTCTCTCTCTTTCTCTGCTCCTCGTCTCTTTTGATTTCACGTTTGATCTGCTATTTAATCTGCAATTTCTTTCACCATTTAAAGCATTTTGTAGCATTAGAAGCAAGAGAAAACAATTTAGATAGATAAAGAGCCGTTAGAGGATTTTTAGGAAGCATAAATGGCAATTAAAACGGGCAAAAAAATAGCCGTTGCTGACATTTTCCGTCGCAGGGGTCGACTCATGAGTCGACTCATGCTTCAGGGGTCGACTCATGAGTCGACCTCTGTTGCAAAAACCAGAGAATGCTTTTCTGAAAATTCTTGGCTCAAATTAGCAGGGGTCGACTCATGAGTCGACTCATGCCTTGTGGGTCGACTCACAGGTCGTGCCAAGCCAGAAAACTAGCGTGCCAAGGATAATTTTTGCATGCCAATCAGCTCACAGTGCCATGAGTTGACTCATGAGTCGACTCATGCACTTCAAACCTTCATAACTTCAAAAATATAAGTCCAAACACAATGAAATTTTCACCAATAGATTTCAAATCATTTGTTCTACCAAATGGTACTATCAAATCAGGATTTTAGTGAAATTATGATTTTGCCCTTGAAGAGCATAAGGACTTTTTCATTTTAAAATTATTTGTATCCCTTCAATCTGCTTTGTAATCATCAAAATCAATGTAGGAGCAACAATCTCCCCCTTTTTGATGATGACAAAACATTTGAACAAAAATACTTATGTTAATGCATTAATTTCAAAAGAATCCATTATAGATGTATATGCTTGAAAAGAGTATGATTCTTTTGGCATGTAATATAAATGCAAAAATAGTTTGTCCATTTTCTTAAAGATTTGAAAAGGGTATTAGATCATTCAGAGCAAGAGAAGATAAATAACTTTTGCAATGTATTAGAGCAAGAAAAATAATTTTTACAATGATATCAGAAAAGATTTTATAATGTATCGGAGCAAGAAAATTTTATAATATATCAGAGAAAATTTCACAGTGTATTAGAGCAAATGTCAGAGAAAATTTCACACTGTATCAGAGCAAATGTCAGAAAAAATTTCACACTGTATCAGAGCAAAAAAAATATATATCAGAGAAACTTTCTCACTGTATCAGATCAAATGTTATAATTTATCAGAGAAACCTTCACACTGTATCGGATTAAATTTTATCATGTATCAGAGCAAGTTAAAAGAAATTGTAGGGTGTATCAGAGTAAAACAAATTTCTTAAGATGTATCAAGGTGAATAAAATTTCAAAAGATGTATCAGAGCAAGTTTGAATTTTGAAATATATCAGAGCATAAAAAAAAATACTTATTTGCATTGTACTTATGATTTTGCTTTTGATGGATGACTTTTTGTTTAAGTTCTATCTGATACCAAATTTCGATACCAAATTTCTCAAAGTTTTGTTTAATCTTTCAATCCTTGTTTTTGTTTAATTTCTCCAATATTTATTTAATTTCTCCAATATTTGTTTTAATCTTCCAATCTTTGTTTTTGTTTAATTTCTCCCCTTTTTTTCATAATTTAGGGTTTTGCTTTTTGTCTAATTTCAATTTTTGTTTTTTTTTTGTTTAATTTCTCCCCCTTTTTGACATCATCAAACATATTTAACTCTTCCTTTTCTTTTTCTAAAATATTCTTTATTTTCTTCCTCTTTAGAGTTTTCCACAGATGTTTGCTCCCCCTTAATATAGCAATTATCAACAGTAAACAACAACAAGGAGAAGACAATATTTCAACAAGAAGAAAATATATAACCAAAATATGATCATTACAAAGAGGTAGAAATATAGGTAAAAGATGATTCCATTAATATCATAATTGTTTCAATACATAGTTCTTAAAAATAAAATTCAACCAGCTAATTGTCAATACATGGCCCCGAGGTATAGATCCTAGAACAAGATACTAACTCCTAGGACCTAGTAAAGATCAAGATAAGTCAATGATCGGAGTCATCAGATATAGGGTGAGGAGATGATGGATCAGAAGTGCGTCCTCTACCCCGTCTGCCTCTGCCACGAGTAGGAGAGCGAGATGAACTGGGTGGCTGAGAACGCTGAGATGCTAGGGACTGAACAGAAAGGGTGAGTCTAATAGAATCAAGTACGTTCAGTGCTCTGGAAATAGATTGAAGTAGAGCAGTGAACTGGGTGGTAGCATGCTTACTCGATCCTCGGATCTCTTTCCTCAGTAATTCATATCCACCTTCTAGTGCTCCTCTGAGCCTGCCAGCCTCTGCAGTGAGGTCTGTGACCTCAATAGTAGACTCCTGTGGCTGGGGATGGGCCAATGCAAGGACTTGCCCCTGCAAGTCAAGAACTCTGCCAGTCAGTCTCCAGACTGTGTCCTCAAGCTGCTGTATCCTGACGGACTGATCTGAAATCATCTGAAATACTGTGGAGATGTGAGGAGTAATGGTCTGATCAGAAGAGGTAGCTCCAGGTGCAAAAGAAGTACTACTCCACTGGCTAGACAGCAAAGAAGCCACACGCTGTGAAATATGCTCGATCTGATCATCAGCCAGTCTGAACTCTGAATGAGGTGCTCTGCTCTCTGGCTGATACACTGGTGTGGGCATCCTAGTAAACTCAGAAGGGCCAGCCTCAGTATCAGGAATGAACTGGGTATCTGGTGAAGCTGCCCTGAAATCATGTACAGGAGAAGATGGACCTTCTTCTTCTACTCTGCCTTCAGTTCTGTCTTCAGCTCTTTCCTCAGCTCTCTCCTCAGCTCTTTCTTCAGAGCCCTTGATCCAACCACCAACAGTCTTTGTAATTCCCATTCGGTGCAGGCTGTGTTGGTTGAAAGTGTCCACATGTGAGAGTTTGGTAGCAGCCTCCCCCTCACAACTAACTCCAAACCTCCTAAATACTCTAGTAAGGGCCATACCATAAGGCAAGTGTGCCTTGGATCTATTCAAAGTTTCTCTCATGGCCTCTATCATAAGTGCAGGGAGGTTTAGGGGGGTCTGAGTGATGACATGAAATATGACACATACATCTCTGCCAGATAGTAGATCATGCCTACCACTCCTAGGAAAGAAGAGTTTTGTTACAATCTGATGCAGGACCCTCATCTCAATGGATAATAGCTTTGCTTCCAATTTGTTTAAATTTCCTGAAAAAGCTTCTCCTAAGATAATTCTGATCCTTTCTTCTTTAATTGGGAGTTCCATATATGAGTATCCTTCACTAGGCAACTGAAGTATTTCTCCCAATATCCTAGAATCCAAGCATATGTCAATTCCCTTTACAGTTGAAGTCACTGACCCGTTTCCATAATTTAGGTTCTGGTAGAACTCTCTAACTAGATCAACATAGGTGACTTCCTTAAGAGAGCAATAAAGTTCCCATCCTTGATTTTTGATCTTGGTAGCAAAAGTAAAGCCTTCTTTCTCAAAGAACCGAAAATCTATATTTTTCCCGGTTTCTACTTTTCTATCAGAAAGAGGATTTACACTGGGGCTTATTGAGGATTGAGAGGGACCTTGAGCAGGTACTGAAACTGGAGTGGGAACACTGGAAGACTGAACATGCCTTTTCTTTCGGACAATTTCCTCAGGCTCACGGATTGATTTCCTTCTTTGGGGAAGTTTCATCTTTGGAGCCATATCCAATAAAGTAGCAGACAAGAAGACTTGAATTGAGAGGAGGAGGGATCACAAGAGAGTAAAGAGAAATTTTAGTGGAGAAAAGAAGTGGATTTTGAAAGTTCGATGAAGTGCTAGGGCACGTTCCAACCGCGCCAAGCAATGCGAGAAAGCACGAGAAATCTCTTTTCCAAGGAGGCGATTTTTGGTGGAGAGTAGGAGGGAGAATTGCCTCAGAATTGATCCTTGGATTTGGAGCAAAAAAGAGTTGGAAAGAACGGCTTTCGGAAGGAAGACGATGAGAAGATGAGTCGTCTCACAAACAGGGTTCCCGTTTAAAAACAATGAGCCCGTGGGAAGTTTGTGGGATTTACAAGTTTGCCATTGAGTCGACTCATGGGGGTCGACTCATGAAGTTCAGAAATTCAGGAAAAATACAAATAAATCCCAGAAAAATTCAAAATTTTGGGAGAAGGAATTTTGCTCAATGATAAATTTTTAGAGTGATAAATCTGAGCTTTTGGGACCAGGATGGATGTTGAAAATTGAGCTCTAATCAATTCTTTGAAAATTGAGAAATTTTAGGCAAATGGATCTAGAATTCCTAGATTTCTCCTAATTTCACAGAATCTATCCTCACTAAGGGCCTTTGTAAAGATATCGGCTAATTGATTTTCAGTACAAACATATTCAAGAATTACATTTTTGTTTTGAACATGTTCTCTTATAAAATGATGTCTTATTTTAATATGTTTAGATCTTGAGTGTTGAATTGGATTTTCAGATAGATTTATGGCACTTGTATTATCATATTTTATTGGTGTTTCATTAAGTTTGATTCCAAAATCTTCGAGTTGTTGCTTAATCCACAAGATTTGAGCACAACAACTTCCGGCTGCAATGTATTCGGCCTCAGCCGTAGACAGTGCCACCGAATTTTGTTTCTTGCTAAACCATGAGATTAGGTTTACTCTAAAAAATTGGCAAGTTCCACTTGTGCTTTTTCTATCTAATTTACATCCAGCAAAATCAGCATCTGAATATCCTAACAAATTAATTTGTGAGTCCTTAGAGTACCATAACCCTAGAGTTTGAGTACCATTTAAGTATCTAAGGATTCTTTTAATAGCATTCAAATGAGATTCTTTAGGATTAGATTGATATCTAGCACATAAGCAAATACTAAACATGATATCAGGTCTACTTGCAGTTAAATATAATAATGAACCAATTATACCTCTGTAGTATTTTAAGTCTACGCTTTTACCTTCATCATCCTTGTCAAGCTTACTTGAGGGACTCATTGGTGTGCCAATTGGTTTACAGTTCTCCATTCCAAATCTTTTGAGTAGTTCCTTGGTGTACTTGCTTTGGGTGATGGAGATTCCCTCTTTTGATTGTTTGATTTGGAGTCCGAGGAAGAAGGTGAGTTCTCCCATCATGCTCAGCTCGAACTCTCCCTGCATAAGCTTAGCAAAGTCTTGACAAAGGGATTCATTAGTAGACCCAAAAATTATGTCATCAACATAAATTTGTACAATTAGCATATCATTTTGGTTTCTTTTAATAAATAGGGTTGTATCTACATTGCCTCTTGAGAAACCATTATTTAGTAAAAATTTGCTTAGCCTTTCATACCATGCTCTAGGTGCTTGTTTTAGACCATATAAAGCTTTATTTAATCTAAAGACATGATTGGGAAAAGCATGATTTTCAAATCCAGGGGGTTGTTCTACATATACTTCTTCAGAAATATATCTATTTAAAAATGCACTTTTAACATCCATTTGGAATAATTTGAATTTCATAAAGCAAGCATATGCAAGTAGAAGTCTAATAGCTTCTAATCTAGCAACGGGTGCAAAGGTTTCATCAAAATCAATTCCTTCTTCTTGATTATATCCCTTAGCAACCAGTCTTGCTTTATTTCTAATTACATTTCCATGCTCATCTAATTTGTTTCTAAAGACCCATTTTGTACCAATTATTGAATAATCTTTAGGTCTTTTCACTAAGGTCCAAACATTATTTCTTTCAAATTGATTAAGTTCTTCTTGCATAGCATTAATCCAGTTATGATCATTCTCAGCTTCTTCATAAGTTTTAGGTTCAAGTTGAGATACAAATGCACAATGATTAAGTATATCTCTAAGTGAAGAACGGGTTTTTACCCCATGCATAGGATCACCAATTATTAACTCCTTAGGGTGGTTGTGAACATACCTCCATTCCTTGGGTAAGTCATTTGTACCTTGAGGTTGTTCTTGAATTTCTTCACCTTTCTCATTTTGTTTGACTTCTTGATCCTTGTCTTCTGGAGTTGCTGAGTCTTTCAGAGTAATTTCCTTCATACCTTCTATTAGTGGATCTGCATCATCAACACCCTCATTCTTCCTTGAAGGAAGATCGTTAGATTCATCAAAGACAACATGTATGGACTCCTCAACTACTAAAGTTCTTTTGTTGAAAACTCTAAATGCTTTACTAGTGGAGGAGTAACCTAGAAGGATTGCTTCATCTGATTTTGCATCAAATTTACCAAGTTTTTTTTTGCCATTATTTAATACAAAACATCGGCAACCAAAAACATGAAAATATGCAATATTTGGTTTTCTTCCTTTCCAAAGTTCATAGGGGGTTTTCTTTAAAAATTGTCTAATTAAAGCACGATTTAAAATGTAACATGCTGTGTTAATAGCTTCTGCCCAAAAATATCTTGGAAGGTTGCTTTCACAAAGCATGGTACGGGCCATTTCTTCTAAGGTTCTGTTTTTCCTTTCTACTACCCCATTCTGTTGGGGTGTCCTAGGAGCAGAGAAGTTATGGCCAATTCCATTTTCATCACAAAAATTTTCAAAGTCATGATTTTCAAATTCTGTTCCATGATCACTTCTAATATTTTGAATTGAAAACCCTTTTTCATTAGTGACTTTTCGATGAAATTTAGTGAAAATTTGAAAAGTTTCATTTTTGTGAGCTAAAAAGAAAACCCAAGTGAAACGAGAGTAATCATCAATTATTACAAATCCATATCGTTTTCCTCCTAGACTAGTGGTTCTAGTTGGTCCAAATAAATCCATATGTAAGAGCTCTAAAGGTCTAGAAGTTGAAACAGTATTTTTGGATTTAAATGATACTCTAGTTTGTTTACCTAATTGGCATGCATCACAAATTCTATCCTTTTCAAAATTCAGTTTTGGCAAACCGAGAACTAAATCCTTTTTAATTAATTTTGAGAGAGAATGCATGCTAATGTGTGCAAGTCTACGATGCCACAGCCAACTAGTCTCATTTATTTTAGCACTTAAGAAACTAGGCATTGCATGTCTAATTTAGTTAAATCATTCAAGTCTACCATATAAACATTGCCATGCCTATGTCCTATAAATTTAATGCCATCGTTAATAGGACTTGTCACAATGCAAACAGATGATTCAAAACTTACTTTATATCCTTTATCACAGAATTGACTAATGCTAAGTAAGTTATGCTTTAAACCTTTAACTAATAAAACATTCTCAATGTATTTGGAGGGAGTGATACCAATGTTACCTATCCCGATGATCTTTCCTTTGCCATTATCTCCAAAGGTGACCATCCCTCCATCTTTAGCATCAAGCGTGATGAATTGTGATTCATCACCAGTCATGTGTCTCGGGCATCCGCTGTCAAGATACCATTTCCTGTTTCCTTCTTGGGATGCTAGACACACCTGCAAGCAAAGGTCACGTTTCTGTCTTAGGTACCCAAGCTTTCTTGGGTCCTTTCAGGTTAGTCAGAATGGTTCCTTTTGGAACCCATATTTTCTTTGTGTTTGCATGTTTGTTAATAAGACATGTGTATGATTTATGTCCTATTCTTCCACATTTAAAACAAGTAATATTTGTAGACTTGTTACTTGAATAAATATCCTTCAGAAATTTTTGTTTCTTCAGGGGTTTATAACCAAGTCCAGCCTTATCATATATAGCTTTCTGATTTTCAAGGATCATATTTAGTTTGTTTGAACTTAAGGTGAACTTATCTACTATAGATTTCAGCTTGTTCATTTCATCCTTTAAGTTTTGATTTTCTTGAATCAAGGTGAATTTTTCAATTGAAAGATTTTCAGCTTGTTTCACTAAGGACTGATTTTCCAATTTCAGCTCTTTGTTTTTCTTCCCTAGTTTCTTTAATTCATCAATTGAATCATAGAATGCTTCATGCAATTCTTCAAAAGTAAATTCACTAGTGGATTCAGAAGTTACCTCATTTTCATGTGCCATCAGGCACAGATTGGCTTGTTCTGTTGAGGTTTCCTCGTCGGAGCTTGAGTCATCACTCGCACTCCAGGTCGCCATCATTACCTTCTTTTTAAACTTCTTTGGACCTTTCTTCAATTGTGGACATTCGGATCTGAAATGTCCTGGCTTCTTGCACTCGTAGCATATAGGGGGTTGATCTTTCTCTTTTTCTTTGCTTTGTTCCCCTTTTGTGAATTTCTTTCTCATCCCCTGTTTTCTTTTTCTTAGAAACTTCTTAAATTTCCGGGTGATGAGAGCCATCTCTTCATCCTGATCTTCATCTTTAGAGTCATTCGTTTCATAATCAGGCGAAGTTGTGGATTTGAGGGCAACGGTTCTTTTCTTTTTGACTTCATCCTCTTGATGTTGCTTCATGCTAAGTTCATGAGTCATCAAGGATCCAAGAAGCTCTTCTAGAGGTAGAGTGTTCAAGTCCTTTGCTTCTTGGATGGCAGTCACCTTGGCTTCCCAAATTCTTGGCAGTGACCTGAGAATCTTTCTTACAAGTTCACTGTTAGTATAAGATTTGCCAAGACTCTTTAAACCATTGATTATATCAGTAAAACGAGTAAATATAGCAGTTATGGACTCATCATACTCTATTTTGAACAATTCATATTTATGTACAAGCATGTTTATTTTAGACTCTTTTACTTGATTTGTTCCCTCATGGGTGACTTCTAACCTATTCCATATTTCTTTAGCAGATGCACAAGTAGAAATGCGATTAAATTCACTTGCATCTAGTGCACAATAAAGAACATTCATGGCTTTGGCATTTAATTGTGCCAATTTCTTGTCAACCTCATCCCATTCTTTCTCGGGTTTGGTTGACTCCTCACCATCTATAATCTTGGTGGGTGTGTGAGGACCATTCACTATGATACTCCACATATCATAGTCGAGTGCTTGTATGAAAATCTTCATCCGAGCTTTCCAATAGGTGTAATTAGACCCATTGAAAAGTGGAGGTCGGTTTGTTGATTGCCCCTCGGCTAGAGAAGTACCAACATGGGTTGCCATAGATCTTTGGCTCTTTGATTATTAGATCAAAGAAGGGCTAGAGCGCCGGCTCTGATACCACTTGTTGCCCAGCTATGCAACCCAAGAGGGGGGGGTGAATTGGGTTTCTAAAAATTTTAAGCCCAACAGATTACTTATGAAGATCAAAACAAAGACTTTAATTCAATATTAATTACCTAAGGCAGGAATGCAAGAATATAATAAAGAAATAAAGTGAAGAGATAAAGCACACCACAAACACAAGGATTTATAGTGGTTCGGTGCTAACATTGCACCTACATCCGCTCCCCAAGATCCTACTTGGGAATTTCAATCCACTATCCTTTGTATTCAACCCGAATACAAAACGTCGAAAACTCCGACACTAGCTATCCCAAGCTAGATCACTTGTTTCCCGGGTACAAGTAAACCCAAAAACTCCGATTTCAGGTTCGGATCAACCTTTCCTTGTTTTGAAAATCCTCCAAAAACAAGAACAAAAACTCACAAAGAGTTAGAAAATTTTGAGCACAGATTAATACAATAACAGCTCCTTAAATGAGCGAATATAACAATAAAAGCTTTACTCAAATGAAGAACCCCTTTTTCGGATTTTCTCAAAGTGAATGAACGCTTGAATGCTTGAGAAGAGGTTGATTGTTGATTGAAGATCTCTTGAAAGCTTTGAACGATCTCTAGATCAAGGTTGAAACAATAGGCGTGAAGAATTCTCTCCTTGAAAGATCTTGCTTTCTCTTTCACAATCTCTCTGGTATATTGTGGATCCTCTCTCTTTTTCTTTTTGGATTTTTCGTTGATCTCAGGCTTTTTCTTGCAAATTTCGGATCTTTTCTTCTATTCTTCTCTCTCTTTCTCTGCTCCTCGTCTCTTTTGATTTCACGCTTGATCCGCTATTTAATCTGCAATTTCTTTCACCATTTAAAGCATTTTGTAGCATTAGAAGCAAGAGAAAACAATTTAGGTAGATAAAGAGCCGTTAGAAGATTTTTAGAAAGCATAAATGGTAATTAAAATGGGCAAAAAAATAGCCGTTGCTGACATTTCCCGTCGCAGGGGTCGACTCATGAGTCGACTCATGCTTCAGGGGTCGACTCATGAGTCGACCTCTGTTGCAAAAACTAGAGAATGCTTTTATGGAAATTCTTGGCTCAAATTAGCAGGGGTCGACTCATGAGTCGACTCATGCCTTGTGGGTCGACTCATGAGTCGACTCACAGGTCGTGCCAAGCCAGAAAACTAGCGTGCCAAGGAGAATTTTTGCTTGCCAATCAGCTCACAGTGCCAAGAGTTGACTCATGAGTCGACTCATGCACTTCAAACCTTCATAACTTCAAAAATATAAGTCCAAACACAATAAAATTTTTACCAATAGATTTCAAATCATTTGTTCTACCAAATGGTACTATCAAATCAGGATTTTAGTAAAATTATGATTTTGCCCTTGAAGAGCATAAGGACTTTTCCATTTTAAAATTATTTGTATCCCTTCAATCTGCTTTGTAATCATCAAAATCAATCTAGGAGCAACATCTTTTTAGCTCTATCCCTATAGATCTTCATTCCTAGGATGTAGAATGCTTCACCCAAGTCTTTCATGGAGAACTGCGATGACAACCAAACTTTTATTCTCTGTAGTGCAGGGATGTCATTCCCGATTAAGAGAATATCATCCACGTATAAGATAAGAAATACCATAACTGGACTATTTGCCCATTTATACATGCAGGGCTCTTCTCTGTTCTTAATGAAGCCATATGTTTTGATTACCTTATCAAAATGTATGTTCCAACTTCGAGAAGCTTGCTTCAATCCATAAATAGATCTCTGAAACTTGCACACCTTGTGTTGCTCCTTGAATTGATTTTGATGATTATAAAGCATTTGAGGGGATTACTAATGATTCTGGCTTGAAAAAAGATTTATTACATTTCAGGGGCAAAATCATAATTTTATCAATACCTGATTCAGAAGCCTTAAGAGCAAGAACAAAAGACGTGCAGTCTACTGGAGAAAATTTCAATATTTTTGAAAGTATATTTTACAAGAAAACCAAATTTTATTTTTGAGTCGATCCCATGAGTCGACTCATGGTTTAAAGAGCTGAATGGCATGCTAAAATTTTGACTGGCACTCTGTGAGTTGACCCTATGAGTCGACCCATTGGCATGAGTCGACCCTATGAGTCGACCTCTGCTGCTTTGTAGGCTAAAATTATAGAACAGTCATTTTCTGTTCTGTTCCACAGAGGTCGACCCTATGAGTCGACCCATGAGCATGAGTCGACCCTATGAGTCGACCCTTGTGATGGAAAAGTTTCACAATGGCTAGTTTTTAATCTGTTTCAATTATATTTAATGCTCATTTAATGTGCTCTAACGGCTCTATTTCAGCCCAGATTACTCTCCACCATTATTTGAAGTTATAAAAAGGGACTTAAAGGAGTGAATCAAAAAAAAGAAGAAAAAAAGAGAGAGATTTTTGAAAAAGATTCTTCAAGTATTCTTTTCAACCCTAAGCAAGAGCCCACTTAAAGCATTCAAGAAGCTTTTAATTCAAGTTCACCAACTCCTCAAGTACTCATTCAAGTCTCCAACCATCTTGAGAAAATTAGAAAGAGCTTTCTTCTATTTGAGTAAAGTGTATTTAAAGCTTCATTCGCTCATTAAAGGAGCTTTATCTATATTTTTGTGCTATTAATTGTAATACTCTTTTTGAGTTATTATTTTTGTTTTGGAAGGATTCCAAAATATGGGAAGGTTGATCCGAACTTTGAATCGGATTGTATTAGATTGGTTTGTACCCGAAAAATAAGTGTTCTAGCTTGGGATAGCTAGAGTCAGAGGTTCCGACAAGTATATTCAAGTTGAATATAGTTTAGTGGATTGGAATTTTCAAGTAGGAGCTTGGGGAGTGGATGTAGGTGCAAGGTTGGTACCGAACCACTATAAATTTTTTTGTTTGTGTTGTGCTTAATTGCTCTCCTTTAGAACTTCTTTATTCTCTTGCATTCTTGCATTCAACCATTAGCCTTGAATCAATTACACTCTCTTTACTTATCTTGCTATTGTTAAATAATCTTCATAAGTTGAAAGTTAAGCTTAAAATTTTTAGAAACCCAATTCACCCCCCCTCTTGGGATGCATAGCTGGGCAACAAGTGGTATCAGAGCTCGATGCTCGAGCCCTACTTTGATTTAACCATCAAAGAGTTAAAGATCTATGGCAACTCAAGTCGGCACTTCTCTAGCTGAGGGGCGGTCCACTAACCGACCTCCACTTTTTAATGGGTCCAACTATACCTATTGGAAAGCTCGGATAAAAATCTTCATTCAAGCACTTGACTATGATATGTGGAGTATCATAGTAAACGGCCCTCACACACCCACTAAAATTATTGATAGTATGGAATCAACCAAATCCGAAAAAGAATGGGATGAGGTTGATAAGAAAATGGCCCAACTAAATGCTAAAGCCATGAATATTTTGTATTGTACACTAGATGCTAATGAATTCAGTCGTATTTCAACATGCATGACTGCTAAAGAAATATGGGATAGATTAGAAGTAACTCATGAAGGAACTAATCAAGTGAAAGAATCCAAAATTAACATGCTCATGCATAAATATGAACTTTTTAAAATAGAGCATGATGAATCTATAACTGAAATATTTACTCATTTTACTAATATTATAAATGATCTGAAAAGTCTTAGTAAGTTTTATTATAACAGTGACTCGTGAGGAAGATTCTTAGGTTCTTACCAAGAACTTGGGAAGCCAAAGTGACCGCCATCCAAGAAGCCAAGGATCTGAACATTCTACCTTGGAAGAGTTGTACACTAGATGCTAATGAATTCAGTCGTATTTCAACATGCATGACTGCTAAAGAATATGGATAGATTAGAAGTAACTCATGAAGGAACTAATCAAGTGAAAGAATCCAAAATTAACATGCTCATGCATAAATATGAACTTTTTAAAATAGAGCATGATGAATCTATAACTGAAATATTTACTCATTTTACTAATATTATAAATGATCTGAAAAGTCTTAGTAAGTTTTATTATAACAGTGACCTCGTGAGGAAGATTCTTAGGTTCTTACCAAGAACTTGGGAAGCCAAAGTGACCGCCATCCAAGAAGCCAAGGATCTGAACATTCTACCTTGGAAGAGCTTCTAGGATCACTGATGACACATGAGTTGAGCATGAAACAACACCAAGAAGAAGAAGTCAAAAAAAAGAGGACAATCGCCCTCAAATCCATGGCTCAACTTGATGAAAAAACTGATGATACAAAAAATGAAGAGCAGGATGAAGAAATGGCTCTCATTACTAGAAGGTTTAAGAAATTTTTGAAGAAAAGGAAACAAGGAATGAGGAAGAGGCCACCCACAAAAGGAGAATATAGCAAAGAAAAGGATAAAGACCAACCCCTTATCTGCTACAAATGCAAGAAATTGGGACATTTTAAGTCTGAATGCCCACAACTAAAGAAGGATCCCAAGAAGTATAAGAAGAAGGCCATGATGGCTACTTGGAGTGGAAGTGATGAGTCAAGCTCTGAAAAAGAAGACTCAAATGATCAAGCCAACTTGTGCCTTATGGCACATGAAAATGAGGTATATTCTGAAACTCCTGTTGACTTTACTTTTGAAGAACTTTATAAAGCTTTTTGTGATTTAATTGATGAACTAAAAAAACTAAGGGCAAAGAACAAAGAGTTAAAATCAAAGAATCAATCTTTACTAAAATAAAATGAAAGCATTTCAAATGAAAAATCTACCTTGCTTCGAGATAATCTGAACTTAAAGAATGAAATTGTCAAGCTAAAATCAATAGTTAAAAAATTCACCTTAAGTTCTAGTAAACTTTATATGATTCTTAAAAATCAAAAAGCTGTTTATGATAAGGCTGGTCTTGGTTACAACCCCTTAAAGAAACAAAAGTTTCTAAAAAATATCTATGTAAACTCTTTAAACAACAAGTTCTCAAACATCACTTGCTTCAAATGTGGTAGAATAGGTCACAAGTCATACACATGTATCTCTAACAAATTCATAAATTCTAATGCAAAGAAAATATAGGTTCCAAAAGGAACCATTGTGACTAACCAAAAAGGACCCAAGAAAGCTTGGGTACCTAAAGTAAAAACTTAACTTTTGCTTGCAGATGTGTCTAGCATCTCAAGGAGCAAACCGAAAATGGATACTCGAGATACATGACTGGTGATGAATCTCAATTCATCACACTTGATGCTAAGAATAGAGGGATGGTTACCTTTGGAGATAATGGTAAAGGAAAGATCATCGGTATAGGTAACTTTGGTATCACTCTCTCCAAGTTTATTGAAAATATTTTATTAGTAGATGGTTTAAAACATAATTTACTAAGCATCAGTCAATTTTGTGATAAAGGATATAAAGTTATTTTTGAATCTTCTGTTTGCATTGTAACTAGTCCTATTAATGAAGGCATTAAATTTGTTGGGCATAGACATGACAATGTTTATATGGTAGATTTGAATGATCTATCCAAAATAAACATGCAATGCCTAGTATCCTTGAATGCCAAGATTAATGAAACTAGTTGGCTTTGGCATCGTAGGCTTGCACATATTAGCATGCACTCACTTTCAAAACTCATTAAGAAGAAATTGATTATTGGTTTATCCAAATTAAATTTTGGAAAGGATAGAATTTTTAATGCATGCCAACTAGGTAAACAAACAAGAGTTTCATTCAAATCTAAAAATATTGTTTCAACTTCTAGGCCATTAGAACTATTGCATATGGATTTATTTGGACCTACCAGAACTACTAGTCTAGGAGAAAAATGATATGGTTTTGTAATTATTGATGATTTCTCTCGTTTTACATGGGTTTTCTTTTTGGCACACAAGGATGAAATTTTTCAAGTTTTCTCTAAATTTTATCGAAAAGTCACAAATGAGAAAGATTTTTCAATTCAAAATATTCGAAGTGATCATGAAACCGAATTTGAAAATCAAGATTTCGAAAAGTTTTGTGATGAAAAAGGAATAGGCCATAATTTTTCAGCACCTAGGACACCCCAACAAAATGGGATAGTAGAAATAAAAAATAGAATCCTTGAAGAAATGGCCCGTACCATGCTATGTGAAAGCAACCTTCCAAGATACTTTTGAATGGAAGCTATTAATACAGCATATTACATATTAAATCATGCTTTAATTAGACAAATTTAAAAAAAAACTCCCTATGAGCTTTGGAAAGGAAGAAAATCAAACATTATTTATTTTCATATTTTTGGTTGCTGATATTTTGTGTTAAATAATGGTAAAGAAAGACTAGAAAACTATGATGCAAAATCCGATGAAGCAATTTTTCTTGGTTACTCCTCTTCTAGTAAAGCCTTTAGAGTTTTTAACAAAAGAACCTTAGTAGTAGAGGAGTCAATACATGTTATCTTTGATGAAACTAACGATCTTCCTTCAAGGAAGAATGAAAGTTTTGATGATGCAGATCCTCTTATAGAAGGGATGAAGGAGATCACTCTAAAAGATTCAACAATTCAAGATGATGAAGAACATGAAGACAAACAAGATGAGGAAGGTGAAGAACGACAAGAACAACCTCAAGGTACAAACAATCTACCCAAAGAATGGATGTATGATCACAATCATCCCAAGAAATTAATCATTGGTGATCCTACACATGGGGTAAGAACTCGTTCTTCTCTTAAAGATGCATTCAATCATTGTGCTTTTGTCTCTCATCTTGAACCTAAAACTATAAATGAAGCTGAAAAAGATTATAATTGGATTAATGCAATGCAAGAAGAACTTAATCAATTTGAAAGAAATAATGTATGGACCTTAGTATCAAGACCTAAAAACTACTCAATAATTAGCATAAAATGGGTATATAGGAATAAATTGGATGAACATGAAAATGTGATAAGAAATAAGGCAAGATTAGTTGCAAAAGGTTATAATCAAGAAGAAAGAATTGATTTTGATGAGAACTTTGCACCTGTTGCTAGATTAGAGGCAATTAGACTTCTACTTGCATATGCTTGCTTTATAAAATTTAAATTATTTTAAATGGATGTCAAAAGTATCTTTTTAAATAGATATATTACTGAAGAAGTTTATGTAGAACAACCCCCAGGTTTTGAAAATCATGCTTTTCCCAATCATGTTTTTAAATTAAATAAAGCTCTATATGGTTTGAAACAAGCACCCAGGGCTTGGTATAAAAGGTTAAGCAAATTTCTACTTAATAATGGCTTTTTAAGAGGAAATGTAGATACAACACTTTTCATTAAAAGAAATCAAGATGATATATTAGTTATACAAATATATGTTGATGACATTATTTTTGGGTCTACTAATGAAACTCTTTGTCAAGATTTTACAAAACTCATGCAGGGGGAGTTCGAGATGAGCATGATGAGAGAACTTACATTCTTTCTCGGACTCCAAATCAAATAAACAAAAGAAGAAATCTCCATCACCCAAAGCAAGTACATAAAAGAATTACTCAAGAGATTTGGAATGGAGAACTCCAAACCAATTGGCACACCCATGAGCCCAACATGTAAGCTTGACAAGGATGAAGAAGGTAAGAGTGTAGACTTAAAATTTTGTAGAGGCATGATTGGTTCTCTATTATATTTAACTGTTAGTAGACCTGATATCATGTTTAGTATTTGCTTGTGTGCTTGATTTCAATCAAATCCAAAAAAATCACACTTGAATGCTGTTAAAAGAATTCTTAGATATTTAAATGGAACACAAACTCTAGGATTATGGTATTCTAAGGACTCATTAATTGATTTAATAGGATATTCAGATGTCAATTTTGCTGGATATAAATTAGATAAAAAAAGTACTAGTGGAACTTGTCAATTTCTTAGAGTAAACCTAATCTCTTGGTTTAGCAAGAAACAAAATTCGATAGCACTGTCTATGACCAAGGCCGAATACATTACAGCTGAAAGTTGTTGTGCTCAAATCTTGTGGATTAAGCAACAACTCGAAGACTTTGGTATCAAACTTAATGAAACTCCCATAAGATGTGATAACACTAGTGCTATAAATCTCACTAAAAATCTAATTCAACATTCTAGGTCAAAATATATTGAAATCAAGCATCATTTCATAAGAGAACATGTCCAAAATAAAGACATAATTTTTGACTATGTTTGTACTGAAAAATAATTAGCTGACATCTTTACCAAGGCCTTAAGTGAAGATAGATTTTGTGAAATTAGGAGAGAACTAGGAATTCTTGATCCATCTGCTTAGGTGTCTCTCTGATTTCAAGGTATCAATACCAAAATTCGTTGAGCTTAATTCTCATCTGTTGAGCTCAAATGTCCAAATTAATCATTCTCATAATTAACTTTTGGATATACATCCTTCTCATAATATTTCAAATTTTTTTGAAATTGTTTCATCATTTTTCTAAATTTCTCTGTGCCATGAGTCGACCCCCAGGGTCGATCTAGGGTAAACTTGTAATTTTTGACCAAATCTTTCGGGCGCTTCCTTTTGTTAGAAAACCTCCCTTGAGCTGACCCAACTCTTCGTCTTCTTCCTTCCACCAAGCCAAAAGACTCTCTCTCTTCTTCCTCAAACCCAAGTTCTTCCCCAAAAACTCTTCTCCCACCATCTCTCATTCTCAAAATCGCCCTCTTGGAACCAAGCTCCTCCCTTTTCTCCTTCATCATTTGGAGCGAATAAAGCCTGCCCTAGACTCTACCCGTCTTCTCCAAATCGGCACTCCTCTTCTCCAAAATCCTTACCCTTCTCCTAAAAACCTTTTATCTCTCCACACATTTGCTCTTCTAAGATCCTTGCTAGCTCTGGTTGTGCAAATGGCTCCAAAAATGAATCTTCCACAGAGAAGAAAATCAGTCCGCGGGTTGGAAGAAAGTGTGCGGCGAAAGAGACAAGCAATCGAGACCACGTCAGCTTCAAACCCTGCTCCTGTATCTACTCCAGTTACATCTTGGTCTCCAATTAGCCCCAGTAAGATACCTCTCTCCGATAGGAAGGTAGAGCCTGGAAAAAACATTGATTTCAGATTTTTTGAAAAGGAAGGGTTCTCTATCGGATCAAAAATTAAGGATCAAGGTTGGGAATTCTATTGCTCACTTAAAGAAAATACCTATGTGGATCTTGTTAGAGAATTTTATTTGAACTTGAGCTATAGTAATGAAACAGTAAATTCCACAGTAAAGGGTGTAGAAATTAACCTAGATCCTATGCTTTTGGGAGAAATTCTTCATTTACCCCTGTGAGGGATACACAAACATAGAACTCCCAGTTAAGGAGGAGGGAATAAATGTAATTCTAGGAAAAACCTTCACGGGAAGCCTAAACAAATTAGAGGTCAAGATCCTTTCCATTGAGATGAGGCTACTACACCAAATGGTAACTAAGTTATTCTTTCCTAGAAGTGGTAGACATGATCTCCTCTCTGGCCGGGACATTTGCATTATGTATCATGTTATTACTCAAACCCCCCTGAACCTCCCGGCATTGATGATTGAAGCTATGAGAGAGACCTTGAATAGGTCCAAGGCACATTTGCCTTTTGGTATGGCTCTCACTTTAGTATTCAGGAGGTTTGGAGTTAGCTTTGAGGGGGAGGCAGTAGCTAGGCTTTCTCACTCCGACACTATCAACCGCCATACTCTGCACCGCATGGGATTTTTCAAGACTGATGGTGGTTGGACAAAAGGTGTGGAAGAGAGAGCTGAGGACAGAGCAGAGGAGGAAGGACCATCATCACCTCTCCATGATCATAGGGCTGTATCTCCAGATATTCAGTTTGTTTCTGACCATGAGGCTGGGCCGTCAGAGTCTATGAGGAGGCACACTTCAGTCCAGTAGCCGGACAGCAGAGCACATCCCTCAGAGATCAGATTGGCTGATGACCAGATAGAGATGATATCTCAATGCGTAGCTTTCATACTATCTCGTCAGATGGGTACTTCAGCTTTTGCTCAGGATCGACATTTCACAATGTATCTGATCAGACACTGATCCCCACATCTCCACTGTGTTCCAGATGATTTCTGATAAGTCAGTTCGCATTGAGTAGCTTGAGGGTTGTGTAGTGAGACTGACTGGCAGAGTATTCAACTTGCAGAGGCAAGTACTAGCTCTAGCCCATCCACAGCCACATGAGGACATCACTGAGGTCTCAGACCTATCTACGGAGGCAGCCAGACTGTGAGGAGTCTTGGAGAGTGGCTTTGACTTTCTAAGGAGAGAGATCAAGGACTCTAGTGAGCATGCTTTCACTCAATTTACTGCACTGCTACAATCTATTTCAAGAGCTCTAAACCTTTTGGACACCATCAGACTCTCTCTTGTAGCTTAGTCCTTTGCTTCTCAGGCTTCAGGATCCTCTCACCCCTCCACTCGTGCAGGCACCTCTACCCATGGTAGAGGCAGATGCGGTTGAGGTCGAGCTCGTGGACATGATTCTTCATCTCCTTACCCCATCTCTGATTCATCGAACTCCGATCCATCCAGTCATGATATCTACTAGATCCAGTATAGTCAGTCTTTTCTTTAGTTTTTGTCTAGGATCTATCTTGTAGGCCATGTAATGCAATGTTGACTGTTTGACTCTTAGATATTTTTTATCCATATCTTTTGTACTCTAAGTCAACACTTATGTATTGAACCATCTTTGTACTCACTCATCTTTTGGATATATATACACTTTGACTTTCAATGAATATCTCTGAATGTGATCAACTTGAATTACTTTTAAATTATGAAAAACTTGAATAGCAATATCTTTTAAATGAGCAAATTGATCTATCTTTTACGATTGCTATATTAAGGGGGAGTAAAACAATAAGCAATACAGAAACAAGCAATTAAAGAAAGAAGCTAAAGAAGTAAAATTGATCCCATCAAAAGGAAGGAATAGAAAATATATTCCAACAAAAAAGCGGAAGTAGAGAATCTCAATTGATGCTGTCAAAAAGGGAGAGTAGAGAATCAAGACTGAGATTGAGCAAAGCAATAAGAGCAATAAAGATTGAACATTAAGTAAAGAGCAATAACAAAGCAATAAGAGCAATAAAGATTGAACTTTAAGTAAAGAGCAATAACAAAGCAATAAGAGTAATACAGATTGAACTATAAGCAAATTTCAAATTTATAAGCAAATTTTGAATTTATAGCAAATTTCAAATCTGTCTTTAAACTGCTTATGATGCATTTTGTTCCAATACTTGGCTATGATATTTAAGTGATGCATCTTTATAAATTTGAAATTCATGTTCAATGCTTTATATATGCTTTTGTTCAAGTATTTTGTCATCATCAAAAAGGAGAAGATTGTTGCTCTTTGAATTGATTTGATGATTACAAAGCATTTGAGGGGATTACTAATGATTCTGGCTTGGAAAAAGACTTATTGCATTTCAGGGGTAAAATCATAATTTTATCAATACCTGATTCAGAAGCCTCAAGAGCAAGAACAAAAAGCGTGCAGTCTATTGGAGAAAATTTCAATATTTTTGGAAGTATATTTTGTAAGAAAATCAGGTTTTATTTTTGAGTCGACCCCATGAGTCGACTCATGGTTTACAGAGCTGAACAGTACGCTGAAATTTTGGCTGGCACTCTCTGTGAGTTGACCCATTGGTATGAGTCGATCTCTGCTGCTTTGTATGCCAAAATTACAGAACAGTCATTTTCTGTTCTATTCCATAGAGGTCGACCCTATGAGTCGACCCTATGAGTCGACCCCTATGATGGAAAAGTTCCGCAATGGCTAGTTTTTAACCCATTTCAATTGCATTTAATACTTATTTAATGTGCTCTAACGGCTCTATTTCAGCCCAGATTACTCTCCACCATTATTTGAAGTTATAAAAAGGGACTTAAAGGAGTGAATCGAAAAAAAGAGAGAGAGATTTTTGAAAAAGGTTCTTCAAGTATTCTTTTCAACCCTAAGCAAGAGCCCTCTTAAAGCATTCAAGAAGCTTTTAATTCAAGTTCACCAACTCCTCAAGTGCTCATTCAAGTCTTCAACCACCTTGAGAAAATCAGAAAGAGCTTTCTTCTATTTGAGTAAAGTATATTTAAAGCTTCATTCGCTCATTAAAGGAGCTTGATCTGTATTTTTATGCTATTAATTGTAATACTCTTTTTGAGTTATTATTTTTGTTTTGGAAGAGTTCCAAAATATGGAAAGGTTGATCCGAACCTTGAATTGGATTGTATTGGATTGGCTTGTACCCAGAAAATAAATGTTCTAGCTTAGAATAGCTAGAGTCGGAGGTTCCGACGAGTGTATTCAAGTTGAATACAGTTTAGTGGATTGGAATTCCCAAGTAGGAGCTTAGGGAGTGGATGTAGGTACAAGGTTGGCACCGAACCACTATAAATCATCTTGTTTGTGTTGTGCTTAATTGCTCTCCTTTAGAACTTCTTTATTCTGTTACATTCTTGCATTCAACCATTAGCCTTGAATCAATTACACTCTCCTTACTTATCTTGCTATTGTTAAATAATCTTCATAAGTTGAAAGTTAAGCTTAAAATTTTTAGAAACCTAATTCACCCTCCCTCTTCTTGGGTTGCATAGCTGGGCAACACTTTGGACTCATCTGTGGATGTAAACCCCTCAGGTTGTATTATATACACCTCTTTGGTCAGCTCTCCATTAAGGAAAGCTGTTTTTACATCCATCTGTCAGATCTTATAATTTAGATGAGTAGCTATTGCAAGCATTATCCGAATGGATTTGAGCATTGCCACAGGAGAGAACGTCTCATCATAGTCAATACCATAACGTTGATGATACCCCTTGACAACCAGACGGGCTTTATAGATCTCCACCTTTCCATCTGTGCCCCTCTTCCTTTTGAAGACCCATTTATATCTAGTGGATTTAACCCCTTTAGGTGGGTCAACCAATGTCCATACATCATTGACCTTCATGGACTCTATTTCAAATTTCATGGCTTCAAGCCATTTCTCAGAATCAGATCTTTGCATTGCATTTATATAGGTGATCGAATCCTCATCATTCTCATCGAGTTCAATGAGATCATCATTCCAGACCAAAAAATCATAGTATCTGTCCGACTGATGCGGTACTCTACCAGATCGCCTTAATGGTGCAGGTACATTGGGCTCCGAATCTGATTTAATCAAATTTGACTTAGGTTCAACTATTGGTGTCGGTCCTTTTACCTGTTGAACTTCATCAAGTTCAATCTTAGAGGCAACGGTTCCTTCACCAAGAAACTCCTTTTTTAAAAAGGTTGCCTTAAGGTTGACAAACATCTTTTATTCATCAGCATGGTAGAAAAAATATCCTTTGGTCTCTTTGGGATACCCTATGAATGTGCATTTGTCAGACCTAGGTCCGAGTTTATCTGTAACTAACCATTTGACATAGGCCGGGCACCCCCAAACCCTAAGGTGTGAAAGTGCTGGCTTACGTCCTGTCCATATCTCATATGGAGTCTTAATTACAGACTTACTTGAAATCTTATTTAATAGATAATAGGTTGATTTGAGTACATATCCCAGAAGGATATCAGTAAGCTGGCAAAATCCATCATGGATCGGACCATGTCTAACAGAGTCTGATTTCTCCTTTCAGACACACCATTATGCTGTGGTGTTCTTGGAGGAGTTCATTAGGAGAGAATCCCATTCTCTCCTAGATATGTGAGAAACTCACCAGAAAGATATTTCCCTCCTCGATCAGACTAAAGAGTTTTAATACTCTTCCCAGTTTATTTTTCTACTTCATTTCGAAATCGTTTGAACATTTCAAATGAATCTGACTTATGTTTCATTAGATAGATATATCCATATCTGGATAGATCATCTATGAAAGTGATGAAGTAGAAATATCCACCTCTAGCACTTGTGCTCATGGGCCTGCATACATCAGTATGTACTAGGCCCAAGAGCTCAGTAGCTCTCTTATCTTTTTCAATAAAAGGTGACTTGGTCATTTTATCAAGAAGACAGGACTCATAGGTTGGAAGTGATTCACAATCACTAACTTTGAGAATTCTCTCTTAAGTCCACCTATTTATCCTGTTCTTGTTTATATGACCTAGCCTACAGTGCCATAAGTAGATATCTGATACACTATCTAATCTAGGGTGCTTGCCAATAGAATAGACTACGTTAACAGGTTGTGATAACATATACACATTATTATTCAAATATTCATAAAAAATAGTAACACCATTCATAATGATATTACAAACTTGTTTCTTTATTAAAATTTCATAATCATTTTTGGCCAGAAGGCCTATAGAAATAATATTTTAAAAAAAATTGAGACAGAAATGATAATCATTAAGAACAACGGTATGGGACTCAAATACAAGTTTCAAGATTTCTAATGCTAGAACTAGAATAGGTCTTCCATCTCCAACATTCAGGAACCTCTCACCTTGCTCGAATCTTCTACTGACCTGCAACCCCTGCAATGAATTGCAAATATGGTAAGGGCTACTGATATCAAATATCCAGTCAGTTATATCACAAATAGAGAAATTGTAAGGAGTTATCATATAAATACCTTGCCCAGCAACAGCTTGCTTCTTTCTCTACCTGTTCGGGTCCAGGGAGGCAATGTACTGAGAACAGTTCCTCTTTCAGTGCCCTCACTTCTTGCAAAAAAAGTATTCAACTTGACTCTTATCGGGCTTGATCTTTCTGGTCTGGCCCTGCACAGATGTCCCAGCCTGAACTTGCACCTTCTTCACTTTCTTCTTCTTCTTCTTCTTCCCTTTCTTAAAGGGTTGAGAACCAAAAGATGTACCTCCCACTAAGTTCACTGACTCCTTGTGGAGTTGGTGATCTTTCTCAAAGTTTTGAAGCAACGCCAGTAACCCATGGTAGTTTACTTCAGGCTTTAACATTCTATAATGAGTGAGGAATGGGAGATAAGACTTGGACAGTGAGTTCAGTATTGCATCTTTCCCAAGCTGCTCATGCAAGAAAAAGTCGAGGTTGCTCAAACACTCCATCAGCTCGATCATGTACAATACATGATCAGTGATAGAGGCACTATCCTGTATTTTAGCATTGAAGATGGCACAATTAGTCTTGTGCCTCTCCACATCATCGGGTGTGCCAAAGGCATCCTCCAACACTTGAAGCATGTCCTTTGGCTGAGCCATCTCAAATCTTTGACTGAACTCATCGCTCATGGCAGCCAACATGATACAGCGCACCATGGTCCGATCACTAAGCCACTTCTGGTAAGTGTCTCTGACTGTTCCATGTGTATTGACAGCTAGCTCCTTAGGTGCAAGATCCGTTATCACATATAGGATCCGTTCATGCTCTAGGACTATCTTCAACTTTCGGTACCAGCTACTGAAGTTGGATCCCACCAACTTATCATTGTCTAACAATGATCGGAGCGATAGGGAAGTGACCATATCTGCACAAAAGAAAACCATAACCTAATTAGTAATTGATTCATTAAACCTAAAGATTTGGACTTTAATCAAAAGGTTTCTCCCACTATTTTATTCGAATTTGTAGCCTCTACCTCCAATTCGAGGAGTTACCCTAATTCCTTAGTGGGTACTAGAATCTACTTATACTACACACAAGTCCAATTTTGGTTGGCCAACCCATGTATATCTAAGGGTAGGTTCATAACTAATTGTTTCTCTAAATAATTTCTAGTAATTTTGATTTTGTTCCAGTCCCTAATCAGTAGGCTTTGGCCTCCATTGAAAATATCTGGTTAGGTCCAACCATTAACATGACCATACTTGACCTATCTAGCCAATGAATGATTAGGCCCAACTTTGGTTGGCTAACCTAACCACCATTTAGAAAGATGCAGTTAAGAAATCATATTATGAATGACAATTCTATCAGCCGATAAGCATCAGACCTTTGGGCCTCCAATGATTATCCAACTGATGGACCCATTATCATCCACTTAATGGAAGGCTATGATCTAGTTATCACTATAACTATTTTATTTTAAGGATCTAATAATTTTAAAAAATTTTATTGATTTAGAGGAGGAGGTCAGATGAACTAGCTTATCATGATCCTTCCACTGGCTTCACCAAGTCAGCTTAAGGGAGACCATTAAAAGGGCCGGTCTAGGAGCACCTAAATCAGTCACACTAATTTACCTAGCTGACATGAGTCAGCTCAAATAGTCAAGTGATCCGATCAAAATATAATTTCACCAAGAGGCCAGGTAAGTTCGATCGATGAGAGGGTCTGCCAAAGCTTGCCTTAGACACCATCAGAAATGGTCAGGCAAGCGGGCTCCCAATTAAAAACCATCGGTCTGGTTTACCTTAGACACCAACTGGTTTAATTAGTTTCGATTAGATCAACCTAACAGTTCATGCTAGACTGCTTAGCCAAGAATCAAGTCCATTTGGTTCTCGTTAAAGATATGGACTTGACCAACTACAACTATTGTAATTGATCTAGAGAATCCTTGACCTAATCTAAGACAACAATTGATTAGATTTAGTCAATTCTCTAATTAAGTCCATCTTTAATCTAACCTTATGTCTAACCCAATTAATAGACCTAATTTCTACTAACCCATTAACCCAATGTGTTATAGTTTGTATCTTAGGTTCTTCAATTCATAATCCTAGAACCTAATCAAACAACTTCTTAATTCTCAATTAAGTTTTGGGCTGAGGGTTGGGGTTCGGCTTTTCGAAAATAATTTTCATATTTGTAAAATATTTTTACAACATGGTTCTACCAACCAAGTTGTATGTTTGATTCATAATCAAAATACAAGTGAAATAAGCATGAAATTACTTTAGATCTAATCTAAACAGATTCATGTAATTGAAATAATTTCAACTTTAAACTGCATAAATTTTTCAGACAAATATATGATGGTTCTTTGCACGAAAATTATTAACAAAGAGATTTTATTTTAGATTTAAATATTTTTTAAATTTAATAAATCATAAATTTAATTTATATCACATCTAATAAATTTATGATTAAAGATAGATCTACACAAACTAGGACAACCTTTGCACTGTAAGGGGTAAACCTTACAGCAGGACAACCTATAGTTCGTGATTGATCTAAAAATTTTAATTTCAGATTTAACAATCCAATTATAAATTAGATCTAATCTAATAAATAATCTAAGCATGTATAAATAATCATGTAATAAACAACTTAGGCTCTGATACCAATTGAAGGAACCAGATCTAGGGTTTCAGGGTTAGATCTTGAAACTTTTTCAAGATCAGACAGTGAAAGACTAAAATAAATCAAAATTTATCTTATAAAATAAGAGAATCTCTAGAAAAAAGATTCTATTACATAATTATTATATGATATTAAATCAAAAATTAAAATATAATGAGCAAGAACTATATGTTGATCATATCAACATGTTTCTATACTACATCTAATGTATGTAAAATATAATAGATCAGATCTATTACCTTGCAAACTAATTCCTACATTGACTTAATCCACAACCACTTTTCATTTAATAGAAAAAGAGAGGAAACCTTTGGGTATGTGTGAAGACCTGGGAGAGAATATTTGTCGCACAAAATAAGAGAGAGTGGGCGTGGGGGCTAAATTGGCGTAAGGTGGAATCCTAGTCTTACTAGGATTCAATCTATGTCTTGTTCCAATCTGATTTCTCAAAATAAATCAAACCAAAATCAAATCAACCTAATTAAAATAGGTCTTAATTCAATTAAAAATTTAATTTAATCAAATTAAATTAGATTTAAATTTAATTTAATTTTTTAATCGAATTAGAAATTAGGTTGACCCAAGTCCTAATTAAACTAGGACTAGTTTTTCCTTGCACTTTGCTTATCTAATAAATCAATTGGACTTGATCCAATCAAGCCCAAACTAAATCTAATTAAATTATATTCAATTAGACTTAATCTTAACCCATTGGCTTAATCAAATTAAGTCAATTAGCAATCGAATTGCTAATCGATCCTCCTGCAACACTTGCACTAGGTTAAATGTCAATCATATTGATCGTTTAACCCTATAACGATTCTTAATCGTTGATCAACCATCCGATCGGATCATGAACTTTAATGTGTGTGACCTTATAGGTCCAAACCTAAGTCAGTAGTACAGAAATAAATTTTTATACCAATCAAAGTGACCACCTTGCAATGATAGTCGACAGTCGGATAGGTCAAATGTGTAGAACAACATCCTTAGAACCCATGCTGATATAGTTTGTATATAATTTATCTCCTTGACCAAAATTCTCATAGGACACCTCAGAGTTCAACTGTCAACTCTGATCAGGTTGTCCACATTGTATTTCAAAATATCAAATCCATCTGATGAATTACCCTGGCCAAGATTTTGCTAAATTGAAATACAGTGACTCATTCTTCTCCAACTCTTGGAGTGGTCAATCCCATCTCGATCATACTCTGACTTCGCAAGTACTTGACTGTGCCCAGAAGCCTTCCATCACTGAATTAAAAATTTAGTTAGTTCAGTACCAAAGCACAGTGAGTTGCTTGCAAGTCACTGAGGCAATCTCAGGTCTAAGGGACACTTATACCTATATCCCATCAGAGACATTCTCAATAGCAGAATGCTCTGGAGTTGGTCACGTTCAATGATGATGTACCCTTACATCTCTTCTGTATGCCATACTAGTGTCTCCACACTTCTTGATAAAGAGGACAACCAACCCATATGGCCTACAGTGACCTATGCTCGATAGAAGTTGTTGTCCTTATTAACAGCCTATCATTTGATCGTGAACAGTTTTAATGACTAATCGATAAATCTTCTCTTTATCGAACCTAAATAGTCCTAAGAACTTTATCACAACAACAAAGTTCATTAGAAGATGAAAACTTATGATGAAAATATCAAAAATATATTTTATTTATTAACAAATCAATTACAATACAAGGTTACTCAACCGTCAGTAGTTTGACGATTGGCTTTTGGGACATATTTCCCAACATGTGGTCCCATATGTTCGAATCTAAATCGATAGTATAGAAATAACTTTCTATACTAATCGATGTAACCATCTAGCAATGAGATCTGACCTCCGGATAGGTCAAAAGATTGCAAAGCAACATTCTAGAATCTATTGATATATAGTTACCATATAATTCATCTCTTTGACTGTAATGCTCTAGGTGACTTAAGATTTGACTGTTAACCCTAATATAGTCAAACACATTGTATTTCAACCTTTCAAATCCATCACATGATTATCTTGGTCAAGATTTTACTAAATTGAAATACATTGATATTCAAAGGGGTTAATTCCATCTGGACTCATACATCGACTGATAAGTACTTGACTGCACCCAGTAACCTTCCATCACTGAATTAGAAACTCAGATAGTCTGGTATTAAAGTACAATGAGGTACTTACAAGTCACCATGGTGATCTTAGGTCTGAGGGATACTTATATCCATACCCTTTCCGAGCTACTCTTGACAGTAAAGTGCTTGGTAAATGATCATATTCGATGCGAATGTACTCCTACATTCCACCTACATGCTATATCAGTATCTCCATACTCCTTGGTTAAGAGGACAACCAACCCATATGGCACACAATGATCTATACTCGATATTGCTATCGTCCTATTAACAGTATATCATTTAGTCACGAATATTTTTAAGGACTAAATGATAAATCCTCCTTTGTCGATTAATTATAATCCTAAGGACTTCATCACAACACAAGAGTTTAAATAAGATGAACAAAATATGATGAAAAACCAAATAATTTTTATTAATAAAAAATTATATATAATTATAATTATGAGCATAATCATCAACAAGCTGATGATTGGTTTTGGGACACATTTTCTAATAATTTTCACTTAGACTAAAGCCAATTGATACAATATTATATACCCATCTTTGACTTGTGATCATTGAACTTCTTGATCCTGAGAGCTTTAGTAAATGGGTCGGCTAGGTTCTCCTTTCCGTCAATTTTTTGAAGGTCGACGTTATCTCGATCCATGATCTTCCAGATAAGGTGGTAGTGGTGCAGAATGTGTTTGGTGCGCTGATGGGACTTCGGTTCTTTAGCTTGAGCAATAGCACTAGTGCTATCACAGTATAACAGGATGGGGCCATCAATGAAGGATGCCACTCCAAGCTCACCGATGAACTTTCACAATCATACAGCTTCTTTCACAGCATCATATGCCGTGATATATTCCACCTCGCAAACAGAGTCAGCTATAGTGTGCTGCTTGAAATTTTTTCAGTAGATTGCTCCATTGTTCAGGGTAAAAATATATCCCGACACACTATTACTATCGTCATGGTCTGATTAAAAGTTGGAGTCGATGAACCTCACTAGTTTCAAGTCAGTTTCACCATAAATAAGCCACTAGTCCTTAGTATTTCTGAAATACTTAAGAATGACTTACGATCTTCTAGTGATTCTCTCTTAGATCAGACTGGTATCTACTCACTACCCCTAGTGAGTATGCTACATCTTATTTTATACATATCATGGCATACATTATAAAACCTACTGTCGAAGCATATAAAATTTTACTCATACGCTCTCTCTCTTGAGGGGTTATCGGATAATTCTTCTTCGAGAGAAAAATTTTATGGCCTATCAGAAGATAGTCTTTCTTGAAATTCTCTATGTTGAATCATTTCAGTATGATATCTATGTACATAAATTGAGAGAGCCCGAGCAGCCTCTTAGATCTATCCCTGTAGATCTTCATCTCTAGGATGTAGGCTGCTTCTCCCAGATCGTTCATGGAGAATTATGATGACAGCCACACTTTTATTCCCTGTAATGTAGGGATATCATTCTCGATTAAGAGAATATCATCCACATACAAAATAAAAAATATAATTACTAAACCATTAGCCTACTTATATATGCAAGGTTCCTCTTCATTTTTAACGAAGCCATACGTTCTAATCACCTTATCAAAATGTATGTTCCAACTTTAAGATGCTTGCTTCAGTCTATAAATGGATCTTTAAAGTTTGCATATTTTAGACTCATCTATGGATGTGAACCCTTCAGATTATATCATATACACCTTTTTGTTCAGCTCTCTATTTAAGAAAGCTATCTTTACATCTATTTGCTAGACTTCATCATCTAGGTATGCTGCTATTGCAAGCATGATCCGAATGGACTTGAGTATTGCCATAGAAAAAAATATCTCATCATAATCAATACCATAATGCTGACGATATCCCTTGACAATCAGACAGATTTTATAGGTTTCCATCTTTCCATCTGCATCTCTTTTCTTTTTGAAGACCCATTTACACCCTATGGGTTTTACCCCTTCAAGTGGATCAACTCCATACATTGTTGATCTTCATGGACTTTATTTTAGATTTTATGGCTTCAAACCATTTCTTAGAGTCGGATCTCTACATCGCATCCATGTAGGTGATTGGATCCTCATTATTTTTATCAAGCTCAATAGGATCTCCATCCCGAATCAAAAAATCTAAGTATCTGTTTGACTGACGTAGTACTCTACCAGATCGTCTCAAGGATGTTTGTATATTAGGCTCTGGGTTTCATATTATCAAATTCGATTCAAATTCAGTCACAGATGTCAGTTCTTTTATCTATCAAACTTCATCAAGCTTGATTTTAGAGGCCCTTATTTCTTCACTAAGAAACTCTTTTTTCAAAAAGTGTGCTTTACTGCTGACAAATACCTTTTGTTTTGTAGGAAGGTAAAAGTAATATCTCCTTATTTCTTTGGAATACTGATAAGTGACATATTTTTGCATTTATTATAGATATTTTTGGTAATTTATGGTGCTAATATCTTCTAAAAAAATCTAATTTCATAAATAAATTAGATTTTCTTGTAAACATAGATAATTTTAAAAAATATGAAATTAGAGTATATTTATAAAAAATAAATATTGATTAAATTAAAAATTTAAGCACCAAAATAATAAAAAAATTTAAAAAAATTTAATGCATATTTTTTTTATTTTTTAGGCAAAAATTAAAGTAAAAATCAAGTCAAAATATCCTTAAAAGTAAACTTTATTACCTTTGGTGCATGGTGGACCGGCCGCTCGATCCACAAAATCAAGGGCACAGTTCACAGGCATGGCTCATGGATGAGGTAGAAGGTTTTGCTCGATCCAGTGACTAAAAATCGATCTGGACTTCAATCTAATGGCCAGCATCATTCTCGACTTTGAATAGGATTTTTGGGCATGATCCGACGGCCTAAATTTGATTCGACGTGAGATCCAATGATTGGTATTCAACTCGACTGTGTTAAGAAAATAAAAAGTGTGATCCAATGGCTAGATACTCATCAAGAGCGTGATCGGATAGTCAGCATCATTTTTGACTGAGAGATGGATTTAAATCACTATTTTTGATCAGATCTGGGTGGTTCAAAAGCAATCTAACGGCCAAAAATTTATGTTATGAGTATTATATGATTTCTAAGGATTTTAGGACTCCTTTTGCTATCAAAAAAAAGTGAAAATTTTATCTATAAATAGGAGGTCTAGGAATAAGTCTTAAGAGCATAAAAAATCAATAGAAACTTAAAGAAAAATTAGAGAAAAAAATTAGATAGTTTTAGGGACCTAAGGAGAAGAAGAAGAGAAGTTGGTTCTCTCTACGGAGTATGAAGAAAGAAGAAGAGATCATCAACCATCTTTTTGATGAGGCTGGACTGATCAACTTTAGATCTTTGTTACAGTTTTATTTTTATTTTATTATTCTTTTAAATTTTTTATACTTGAATTTCAATTTTAATTAACATAAAATTTATTTTTTTTGCACTTTAAATTTCTGTTATTTATCTTTTTTACAAGTAGATGCTAAGATCTAGTTAGTAGATCTTAGTACCATTTTATTTTCTATATTTTAAATTGTTATTATTTATTTTTATTGCGAGTAGAAGCTAAGATTTAAATAGTAAATCTTAGTATCCAATTTATTTTTCATACTTTTAATTTCTATTTTCTGACTTAAATTACTTTCTTCAAAATTTTATTTTTTTATAAAATCAAAGATTTCAAATCAAAATCTTGCTTTCTCTATGGATTCGATCCGACTCACTACTTTTTATGTATTTTTAATTTTTATTGAAGTCAAAATTAGATTGATAATCATGGTATCCTAACGACAACATCACGATCATATCAATTTTTGGTACCGTTATCGGAGAAGGCACCAATTTTAATGTTTGATTTTTTTAATTTTTTTATAAATATAGCTTACTAACTTTTCTATTTTTTTATCTTTGTACCAAAAAAAAATAAAAAAAAAGGAGATAGAAAGCTTTCACTTTTGCTTGGTGAGATCAATCCTAACCCTAACCCTAACTATTTTTTTAGTATTAATTACTTTTTTTTAATTAACCTAAAATTTATCCACATGAATTTGATAAAAATCATATGACAAGAGTAGAAACTTAATTGTTAGAAGCATTCATCATCTTAGATTTATTTTTGATGATCGTTGGAGACAAGGTAAGCTTTCAAGTTTGATTAATTTCATGCATCTAATTTAGTTGCATAGAACTCCTTGTTTGAAATTGGTTGTGCATATTTATCTCAAATTAATTTAAGAGCAACACCCATAATAAGATAAGATGAAGATTTTATCATCCTTTTTTAGCCCAAAAATAACCAACCAGCATCCTGCATTAATTCTAACCTAATTAAAATTTAGTAGACATTGACCCCTAGGATCAATTGAGTTCAGTTTGAGTATTATGGTGAAGTCAAGTGCAAAGTAAGTTTGGACTCACCCCTGAAACAGGTGTCTAAGGCAAGAGGTTACAAAGGCTCAGCCTAAGTAAACTTATGGTTATTTAATTGATTCCATTAGCTTACCTAGCCAATCCAATTGGTATCTAAGGCAAGCAACAGGGGGACCCCCACGACCCCACCTCTTATCTGGCTAGTTGAAGGAAGTGAGAATAAACCCAATTTGTATTTAGGCTAAGCCACTCTACATAGAACTGTTAGGTCTAAGAAACCCGTAGGTGTCTAGATTTAATTATCTGCAAACTTGATTATAATTAACACTCAACCACAACTAATTCTTCTCATCTTTTGTCTTTAAGTCTAGGACTTTCTTAAGGATCCCACCTTTAGAACTTCTCTCTTTCTTTCTCTTCTCTTTTTCTTTCTCCCTCTTCTTAAAAAATAAAATTTAAAAAAAAATCTAAACCACACATATTAGGGTTTGCACTGGTACATGCACGGTATAATTTTTTTTGACCTAGTTTAATCTAATCCTGAAATTGAATGACTGATTCATATTAAATATGATAATCAAATGACTAAAAATTCTAAGAACCACCTAGACAGATGAAGAAATATTTTATTTCTTTCATCTATAATCCATCGATATTTTTATCATACTATGAGATCAAAGATTCAGATTCTAGCCCTAAGGCCGATTTGAACTTGTTAGTCCAAAAATTAGATAAAGTCAACCTTCTTATAGATAAGTGCCTAGCCTTAGGTCCATAATCTCCTACGCAATACACAGCCTTTCAATTATCAGGAGATTTGTTCTATTTATGCTAGCCCAGTCCATCATGTGAGTGAATGTCCTACAACTGTATAGTTTCCACCTTTCATCTAAGAACAAGTTCAAGCTACTCAAGGTTATTCCAATCCTATCAATGATCCATTCTTAAATGCATATAACCAAGATTGGAGGAATCACTTTAATTTTTCTTGGAGACCCCAACAGACTCAGGCTCAGACTCAAAATTTTTCTATGCAGAACTTTCAGAATAGGCCCTAATATCAAAATTATGTTTATAATAGAGGTCAGCCTAGTCAGCCTATCTAGCCATCCTATTACAATCAGTCATTATACCCACATCTTCAACAGACCAATCTAGCTGATGATAGATTTAGCCAATTTCAACAAATGATTATGATTCAATAGCAATCTCTCACTAGGCAAGAAGTACAAATAGGTCAATTAACTGAGTCTACCATGAGGAGAGAATTAGATCAATTATCAAGCCAATTAATACTGAATTTTGAAAATAACCCATCCATCTACCAACTACCTAGACCTAGTCATCAATCAATGTCCCACCTAAGAATCTTCAATTTGAAAATAATAAAGTAATCTCTGAGCTTAAAAGTGGTAGGATTCTTAAGGATCCCTATCAAGATCAGGTGAGTGAGACTAGTACTGATGCTAGTCAAAAAGAGAATTTAGAAGAGAAGATTAATACTAAGACTAATCCAATATAAGAACCTGAGTCCAGTACTGATACTGATTTAAGTTATAAAGAGAAGAGAGCGGATGAGTTACTCAAGATATATTCGTCAAGAGTCTCATTTTCTTCAGTCCTAGAAATCGATTCTTTTTCTTTAGAATCACCTCTTTCAGAACTGAAGTCATCTTGGATCACACCTGAGTATACATGTTTAGAATCAAATGACACCCTTTCAATACCCATTGCTTTAAACTCAACTCCTAACCCAAAAACTCAATTCATGAGCATTTTAGAAGAATAAATAGAAGAAATTCTCAACAAACAAGGATCTGTGAATGGATTTGTGAATTATCTTACTATAATTAACAACGAGGATATGCAATACTTTCTAAAGATTGGCAATAAAATACTAAAATTTATTGTAGACCATCTTTCTGAGATTGGCAATCTAAAATCATTAGAATTTATCAATCTAATATTTGACATGGGGTAGGTGAGAGAATCGACATGGTTTGGCTGAAGACAGTAAACTTAGCATTTCTGGGAGGCAACCCAGTTTTAGTTTTAGTTTTAGCTCTTGCTTTTTATTTTTTTTTATATTTTGTTTAGATTAATCGAGTCTTACTTAATATCTTTTGTAGGGATCTGAAGACAATATTGGCTAAGTTGGGAGGATAACCAATTTTGAAAAGACTTCTGGATCAGATAATATCTCTCTTTTTTCTTTCTTTTTGTATGTACCCTTCATTTTTTCTACCCCATTGAGGACAATGTCAATTAACTTGGAGGAGAGAATAATATAAATTTTTTTTTAAGTCCTCAAGTAAGCTAGTATTTAACATTTAAGTACCTAAACTTAAGAATTGAATTAAACTAAGCATTTTTAAAAAAAAATTGATGCACAGACTAGAGAGTTTGTGAGATATTGAGGGATCAAATATTAAGAAAACTCAATAAAGAGTTATGTTTAGAACTTAAATAATTTTTTTTGAGTATTTTTAAATTTTTCTACCTACATCGAAGAAGAGTTTACTTCTTATGGGCTTGTATAGGGTAACTATACATTTCTTCATATATATATAAAAAAAAATTTTAAGTACTTTATGCTGAGTAACTGGGTCTTTTTGCCTAAGCAAGCATTGAGTTTTGCGTCAAAAGATATGAAGGGAAAAGAAGCTTATTGTAAAGCTAGTTTTAACTCGTAGCCTATTTGATTTGAGCAAGTAGGTCCGAGAGGTATTCTATACCTAGTGCCCTAAAACCATCTAGTTTGGGAGTCACTGGCTGAAAACTCACTTCATGGATCAAACAGAAAGTTTAAGGGATTAAGACACTCAATAGCAGTACAATAATAAAAAAGAAAAGAAAAAAAAGAGCAAAGTCTAAACATTAGTCTCCCACCGAGTAACTGGGCCCTTTCGCCTAAGTAAGCGTTGTGATTCATGTCAAAAAGTGGGTAATGTGAAGATATTTTTTATAATAAATGAAGGATGGAAGTAACAATATACTGGTTCATATGAAGGTTAATGATTTGGAGATAAAGGTTGGAATAATTTAGAAAGTTCAAAAAAAATTTAGTATTTTTAGTTTAACTCTCATATTGATTAGTATTAATACTCCAATGACATACCTCATTCATGCTCTACTGAATATCCATGGCTCTTTTGAAAATTATTTGGTGAAATTCAAAACTTTAAGTTAAACGGTACTTAATTCTAAATTCTTTCTTTACTCGAGAACAAGCAAAGTTCAAGTTGGGAGATGTGATAAGTGGCATATTTTTGTATTTATTGTAGATATTTTTAGTAATTTATGGTGCTAACATCTTCTAAAAAAATTTAATTTCATAAATAAATTAGATTTTTTTATAAAAATAGATAATTTAAAAAATATAAATGAGATCATATTTATAAAAAATAGATGTTGATTTAATTAAGAATTTAAGAATCAAAATAATAAAAAAATTTTAAAGAATTTAATGCATATATTTTTTTATTTTCATATAAAAATTAGAGCAAAAATCAAGCCAAAATACTCTTAAAAATAAAATTTATTACTTTCGGTGCACAGTGAAATGGCCGCTCGGTCTACAGAATTAAGGGCGCGGTCCACAGAACAGTTTTGCAGTTCACAGGTGTGGCTCACGGGCGAGGTGGAAGGTTTTGCTCGATCCAATGACTAAAAATTGATCTAGACTTCAATCCAATGATCATTATCATTTCTGACTTTGAATAAGATTTCTGGATGCGATCCGATGGCCCAGATTCGATCCGACATGAGATCCGACGACTGGTATTCATTTCGACTAAGTTAAGGAGATAAAAAGCACAATCCAACGATCAGAAACTCATCAAGAGTGCGATCGGACGGTCAGCATTGTTTCCAACTGAGAGATGGATTTAAATCACTATTTTTGATCAGATCTGGGCAGTTCAAATGCAATCTAACGGCCAAAAATTAATGTTACAGATATTATATGATTTTTAAGGATTTTAGGACTACTTTTGCTATAAAAAAAAGGTAAAATTTTATCTATAAATAGGGGGTCTAGGAATAAGTCTTAAGAGCAAAAAAAAATCAGTAGAAACTTAAGAAAAAGTTAAAAAAAAAATTAGATAATTTTAGGAACTCAAGGAAAAAAAGAAAAGAAGTCAGTTCGCTCTAGAAGTATGAAGGAAGAAGGAGAGGTCATCAACCATCTTTTCGATGAGGCTGGACTGATCAACTTCAGATCTTTGTTACAGTTTTATTTTTATTTTATTATTCTTTTAAATTTTTTATACTTAAATTTTAATTTTAATTAATATAAAATTTATTTTTTTATACTTTAAATTTTTATTATTTATTTTTTTGTAAGTAGATGCTAGGATCTAGTTAGTAGATCTTAGTAGTAATTTATTTTTTATACTTTAAATTTTTATTATTTATTTTTATTATAAGTAGAAGCTAGGATCTAAACAGTAGATCTTAGTATCCAATTTATTTTTTATATTTTTAATTTCTATTTTCCAACTTAAATTAATTTTTTTAAAATTTTATTTTATTTTTATAAAATCAAAGATTTTAAATCAAAATTTTATCTTCTCTGTGGATTCGACTTGACTTGCTACTTTCTATATATTTTTAATTTTTATTGAAGTTAGAATTAGATTGATAATTATGATGTCCTAATGACAACATCACGATCATATCAGGTACTGTATAAAATTATACTTATCGGATCTAGATCCAAGCTTGTCGGTTTGTAATCGTTTAACATAAGCCAGACACCCCCAAACTTTAAAGTAAGTAAAGTTTGGCCTACGCCCTGACCATATCTCATATGGTATTTTACTAACCGACTTGCTTGAAATATTATTGAGCACAAAATAGGCTATCTTAAGTACATATCCCCAAAAAGAGATCGGTAGACTTGCAAATTCCATCATGAATCAAACCATATCCAATAAGATTTGATTCTTCCTTTCTAAAATACCATTATACTATGGTGTCCCTGAAGGGGTCCATTATGAGAGAATCTCATTCTCTCTTAGATATGCCAGAAATTCACTAAGAAGATATTCACCCCTTTGGTCAAACCAAAGAGTTTTAATACTTTTTTCAGTTTATTTCTCTATTTTATTATGAAATTATTTGAACATTTCAAATGATTTGGACTTATGTTTCATCAAATAGACATACTCATACTTAGAAAGATCATCTTTAAATGTAAGAAAATAGCTATACTCTCCTCTGACATTTGTGCTTATGAGTCTACATACGTCAGTATGTACAAGATCCAGCACATCACTGGCTCATTCATCCTTTTCAGTAAAAGGTGACTTGGTTATCTTTTCAAGTAGATAAGACTCACAGATTGGCAAAAAAAATTATAATCATTGTCATCAAGAATTCCTTCTTGAGCTAACCTATTCATCCTGTTCTTGTTGATATGGTCTAGCCTACAATGCCAAAGATAGGCATCTGTGACATCAACTATTCTAGGATATTTATTTAGAATGTATATTACACACACAAGATGTGACAAAACATAGATGCCATTTCTTAATTATCCTCGCATTATTGTAACATCATTCATAATGATATCATAATAATCATTCTTTATTGATAAACTATAACCATCTTTGGTCAAAAGGCCAACAGAGATTATATTCATCAAGAAGGATGGATAATAATGACAATCACTTAAAATGACACTATTAGACTAGAAAATAAGCTCAACGACTTCTAAAATCAGGATTGAAACTTGACTTCCATCTCCCATATTTAGAAATCTCTCATCATTCTTAAATTTTCTACTAACTTGAAATCCTTGCAATGAATTACATATATGAACTAAATTTTTGATATCCAATACTCAGATAGTAGATTCACATATAGAGAAATTACAAGGTGTTATTGAAGAAAAAATCGGCTTTTTTCTTGTAGGATCTTCCAGATCTAATGAGATCTGGGATGGAATATTTCAAAAAAAATTATCCTATGATATTTTAGATCTAAGATCTATTAGATCTAATTTTTATTATCTAATATTAAATCTAAAATTAAATCTAAAAATATGAGGAATAGAGAAATACCTCTAGGATAACTAGATTACCCAGTAGATGATCGTAGCGACGCCCGAGGTTCTAAAATAGTCATGTAGTCGCATGGCCTCTACCGATATCCACTCAACCAGGATCTAGATTGTCTTCTCCTCATGAATCTTTGCTCCAAAAATTAGATCTAGATCTGATCTAAAAGATCTTCAAAAGATCTTCTGAAGCTGGAGCAGCAGCTTCTCGATAAATCTCTACAGCCTTCTAATCAGGAAGCCTCCACGCCTTGGACAAGCACCAGATGGATGCCCAACCCTTGGACATGAAGAAGGGAGGGAAATAAGTAGAGGGGGTATGGAGAAGTAGAAAGGATTCAGGCTTTTACTAGTTATTGCATAAAGTCTCAAAACCTTAGGTGCAGACAGGGTTTAAATAGATCCTGTTGCACCATGCAGTGCCACATCATTCGATCAATCAAAAAATTTTAATTAATTTTGAAAAAAATTTGATTGATGGAGTGATATTATCTAATCATATCAGATAAAAATCCCCATAATTCCTCCTATTGTTGGTGCCAACACTGGATAAGCACAGTGAGATTTGCGCCCCACAGTCCAAGTTGATCAAGGGATCAGAGTCCTCATGTCATGGGACTCTATCCTTATCCACTTGGGGTGCACGCCCAATCTGAATATGGTGCCCACTTTGAGGCCGAATTTAGCAAGTGGACACTCCATAAAAAATCTCCAATGATCTCTTGCCAAGTGGCCTTCAGTCCAAGGTCCATGGGTCAACGTTTGACCAACGTCCTAAAACGAAAATGGCAGGTGACAGATATTAGCAGGTGTTGTCTTAAATTCATCTCATTAATTAAGGTAAATCTTTTTTAAGCTAGATTGGCTCCAATCAGACTGTGAGAAACTTTCTCAAGGTTCTCTGGGTGAGTCAAATCATATTTGGCTCAGTCGAGATAGAAAAAATTACACGAGGAGAAAGTTAGGCTCAATCGTGTGCTAGCACGATTTTCTTGAACCTAATTGGATCTAATCCAAATCAATCGAACTAGGCTAGCTCAATTGATGACATCCAGATCCTAACTCTTGTTTGTATGATCCAGTTAGGTTCATTTCTGTATGGTAATGAGACATGTCTTGATCTCATCATCGACATCATCAAAACTCCTTTCGATGGATCAGAACTCTTCTAATTCAGACAATTAGAATGATCGATCATCAAGATAATTCTAATTGCTCTCAAAATCTACCAGTGACACCTAGCAGTATATGGTAGCAATCCATCAGAAATGAAGATGAACCTCTCGATGCAGCTACCTGTGTGATTGAGTTCTTCTATCATGAGTCCCGACTGAATTAGGGTTAAGGTGAACTCGTCAAACCCAACATCAGTCATATGAATCAATCGATCTATCGGAGTCCGATGTGAAACCCCAATGAAAAACTCTTTTCCATTGTTTCACTCTACCATGGCTATGGGCTTAAGGACTCGATCCTTCGATCATCATAGAACTACTCCTCTCATCTACCGAGGTTGATAGATCCCTTCTTGGTGCGATCTGGTTTCTACAATGAATATGCTATAGCCAACATACACCTCAGGGTTTCGAATGGTTAGGAGATCGAGTTATGGTGTAGTCAAACTATAACACACTCAAGGTGAACTATCGATGTACCTCAAGTCAAAGAACTAGACACACAGCTGCAACATCGAGCTAGTCATCGATAAGAAGATAGATTTCCTTATGACTACTCAAGGTGGTCATGCTCAGTACTCTCGTTCTCAACGAATACCTGTACTCTCACTCCAGTGTCTCTACACCATAGACTCAAGACACATCTTTCTTAAAGAAGCGATCGTACACTAATCTTTCGGATTGATCACCATCCTCATGATGATCCTATGGTCAGGAGCTGTTTATGAGTTAGTTATGTAAATTCATGCCTTAAATTTTCAACTCTTGAAAATATGAATTAATATTCCTACTAACTCAAAGGATGCATCACAGACATAATATACACAATGTGATAGTAGAATAATCCTTTTATTTATTTATAGTCAAAATTATAAATTTATCCTTACATTTGTACAGGAATGTGTCAGCCAATCTGGCATCTAGGGCACACATCTAACAAACTCCCACTTAACCTAATGCCAATTGGCTACATATCTAAGTTCCATCTTCTCAAGGTGGGCTTCGATCTTCTGCTGGCCTAATGGCTTTGTCAGCGGGTCTGCCACATTGTCTGTGGAGTCGACTCTCTTAACCTCGACATAACCTTTTTTGAGGTAATCATGGATCAGATGGAATCGCCGCTCGATATGTTTGGACTTCTGGTGAGACCTTGGCTCCTTAGCTAGGGCTATGGCACCATTATTATCACAGTAAAGAGAGATGGCATCCGATGACATCACTCTAAGCTCTGTGGTAAACTTCTTGTACCAGAATGCCTCCTTCGTAGCTTCCGATGCAGCAATATATTCTGCCTCCATGGTGGAATCAGCAATCACCGTCTGCTTGGAACTCTTCCAGCTAACTGCACCATCATTGCAAATGAACAAACTTTCAGATGTCAACTTTTGATCATCTATATCAGACATAAAGTCTGAGTCTGTAAATCTCTGAATCTGGAGTTCTCCATTCCCAAAGATTAGAAACATATCCTTAGTCCTTCTCAAGTACTTAACGATATATTATGAGGAAGACAACTGCACTCCCACTGACCTTCTTGAACACATATGGTTCCTCCTCATTCTTGATGAAACCACATATTTTGATCACATCATTGAAACGAGTATTCCAGCTTCGAGATGCTTGCTTAAGTTCATAAATGGACCTTTGCAGCTTGCAGATCTTGTGATCATCATCACTGGATGTGAAACCAAGCGGCTGTTCCATATAGATATCTTCCTCAAGATATCCATTTAAGAATATCATTTTCATGTCTATCTGCCATATTTCATAATCGAAATAGATTGCAACAACAGGCAATGTGTGAATGGATTTTAGCATGACTACGGACGAAAAAGTATCTTGATAGTCAATGCCTTCGCGTTGACTATAACCTTTCGCTACGAGCCTAGCCTTGAATGTCTCCACATTCCCATCTGCACCTATCTTTCTCTTGAAGATCTATTTACACCTAATAGGTACAATACCTTCAGGTGAATCTACCAAGGTCCAGACTTGGTTTGAGTGCATCGAGTCAATTTCTGATCTCATTGCCTCTAACTATTTCTCAGAGTCGATATCTGATATCGCCTCATCATAGGTCTTGGGGTCATCACCATAAGTCCCATTTCCTATGAGGAACATTTCCTCTACTTTCTCTTGTATAGTACCTAAGTACCTTTCAGGAGGACGAGAAACCCTAGTCGATCTAAGAGGTAGAAGAGGTTGTGTTAGGATTGGTTCTAATTGATTTGGTTCCTCAGATTTTTTAGCTCGTTGCTCTTGGGAGACATTCTTCTTGAGCTTAATTATTCTTCTGATGCCACCATCTTGAATAAACTATTTTTCAAAAAAAATACTATGTCGATTCACAATCACATTGTGATCTTTCAGAATATAGAAATAGTATCCTAATGACTCTTTAGGATATCCTATGAACCGAGCTCTAAAAGATATGAACTTTAACTTGTCCGCCTGCTGTCTCTTGACTTGAGCCGGACAACCCCAAATTCTGAGATGACTCAGACTTGGCTTCTTACCATGCCATATCTCATACGGTGTGGTAGGAATGATTTTAGAGAGAATCCTATTCAATACATATATTATTATCTTGAGACAATGTCCCCAAAAAAACTCAGAGAGGTCTGTGAAGCTCATCATGGAACAGACCATATCTAATAGGGTCCGATTCCTCCATTCTGAAACCCCGTTGAGTTTTGGCGTTCCAGGTGAAGTCCATTGAGAGGCTATGCCATTATCCTTAAGATAGTCTAGGAACTCCCAACTAAGGTATTCACCTCCTCGATCAGATCGAAGAACCTTAATGGGCTTTCCTGTTTATTTTTCTACTTCATGTCTTAATTCCTTAAACTTTTCAAAGGCTTCAGACTTATGTTTTATTAGAAACACATATCCATACCTAGACATATCATCGATGAAGGTAATGAAGTAGACATAGTTGCCTCTAGCCGGCACATCAAATAGGCCGCACACATCTGTATGTACTAGGGCAAGTAGATCTGTGGCCCTTTCCCCATGTCCTGTAAAAGGGAGCTTGGTCATTTTGCCTTGAAGGCATAATTCACAAACTGGATATGACTCAAAAGTCAACGGACTCAATAGCCCAGATTTCTCCAATTTGTTAACCCTATCTTCCACTATATGACCTAGCCTTAGGTGCCACAGATACCTATCATTTAGACTATCTCTAGGCCTTTTAATTCCCATGGTATTCACATTTTGCTCGATATGAAATACAGATACATCAATATGTAGCTGATAGAGACCATTAATAAGAAAATCATTTGTAATTTTATTATTTTCATAAAATATGTTACAATGGTTCTTATGAAAGCTAATCACATAGCCTTCTTGTGCTAAATATGAAACAGAAATCAAATTTCTGCTTGCTGCAAGCACATAATAACAATCTCTAAGAACTAAATCTAATCATAATGGTAATCACAGAGGGTAGATTTCCACAGCTACAATAGCAACTCTTGCTCCATTCTCAATGCCTAGGATCATATCCCCATCCCTCAGCTTCCTGCTCTCCTCAAGACCCTGCATAGAAGTGCACAAATGAGCACTAGAACCAGAGTCAAGTACCTAACTGGATGCAGAGAAAATCGTAACATTAGATTCTATAACGAGCATTCCTCTAGAACGACCATCCTTTTTGTTCTTTAGGGTGGCCAGGTACTGAGGATAGTTTAGTTTCCAATGGCCGTCTGAATTACAGTGGAAACATTTTCCCTTTTCAGCAGCCTTCTTCTTCGGTTCTGTCTTCTTCTTCTTTCCATCTACCTTCTGCTTCTTCGCAGACTTCTTCTTCTTTCCAAAAGACTTTCTCTTGGAAGAAATCTGCTCCACAGTAAGGACTGAGCCTTTTGAACCCTTCCAAGAAAGCTCAGCTGTAACCAACATGTTCATTAACTCAGCCAAGGTACATTGCATCTTATGCATATAGAAGTTCATGATGAACTGACCATATGCATCAGACAAGAATTAAAGGATCACATCAATCTGAAAATCCCTATCTAAGATGACACCGAGCTTCTCAAGCTCCTCAAGGCCCTTGATCATTGACAAACAATGATCTTGGACTGACTGTCCATCACTCATTTTAGTCTTAAAAAATCTTTGGCAGACTTGATACTTGGCTGCGCGACTTTGTTCACCAAACAACTCTTGTAGGTGAGCCAATATTTGGTGGATAGTCATAATATTCTCATGCTGGCTCTGCAAGCATCAGACATGGCACCCAACATATATTACCTGGCTTTGTTATCATCATCCGTCCACTTTTCCAGAGACGCTCTTTGTTCAGCAATCGGACGTGCTGGTATGGCAGGTGGGTTTTGATCCAAGACATGAGTCAGTTTCTTGAAATCCAGAATAATTCTATAGTTCCTCAACCAGTCCTTGAAATTAGGTCCAGTCAATCTGTGGGTGTCTAGTATTTTGGTCAGGGGGTTGGATGCAGACATATTTCTTGTAGAGAGTCAAAAGTTTCTAGTTAGACTTTGTAATCAGACTCAACCAATTTGTTTAGGGGTTTCATTTTTAAATAAATTAGGCTCCCACTATTTTCTCAGATCCCTACACTCTCTAGGTAAAGATGTGAAAATCTCTGTGATTAGTGATTTCTAGTGGGTGGTGTGGTCTCACCGACTAGCTCACCACCTCACCTAACAGTTATTAGTGATGGGTCAACCGATGAGTGGATAACTCTTGTCCAATGATTCTCTAACCATGGTGCATCCAAAACTTGATCTCTAATTCATGAAGCTCACTATGCCCAGAATATTGCTCCAATCCTTAGTTAAGTCAGATCCTCCATTTGCACAAATTAGATTCCTGATTGGGTCCCTCACCGTATCCAAAATATTGAGCACAACCCATCCTCTAATCCGTAGCATCCAATGCCTAATGGACATGGTTGCATCTTTCCGGTGCAACTGAGCCACTGTAACCAGCCGAGAACAATCAACTCCAGGAAGGGCCCGCACATCCACAATGGTGGAAGACCTTAGACTTAATTTTTTCTTAGGGAGATTTGATTTAGGTCTCATTAAACTTGACTTGACATAGTCATAACAATTATGACTAACCTAGTGACATGGGTTAGCTCGAATTGTTAGCCACCTCAAATCAAAACTGGGTCGACACATATGACCAGGTAAGTGAGACTGGTGGGAGGTATATGCCATTAACTTGACAAGAACGCATTCGAGTCGAGTAGCTCCCAATTAAAAACTAGTCAGTCGCATCTGCCCAACTTACCTTAGACACCAAATTGTCGAACCAGAATCAATTGGGTTAGTCTACAATCTAAGCTCTAACCACTGAGCCAAATTAGGTCTTAACTTGATCGAGTCATATCTAAATGTGATTCGACCTTGACCTAGACTTAATCCTATTAGGCTGGTCAATTATTAGCTTTCATGATCTCACTTAACCGACTTTTGATTCAGTTTGATCAACCACTAGGCCTAATTGAGCTACCCAAGCATGAACCCAATTTTATGAAAATGACTTAGATCTGAAATTCTCAATTTTAGACCTAATTTAATTTTATAAGCTTAATTCATTAATTAAGTCTTGGGTTCATAAACAAAATATGTAAATAAATCCTAGGGTTTCAGGATCTAGGATTTTGCAGAAAAATAAATTTTGATTTCTGATTAAGGATGAACGCGCCGCACCCCTACACGCCATAAGAACACCCCATTGAATGGGAGGAGAGGGTCTTAAACCCTACTTTATTCTTACGACTGGACGGCCATGAGGAACACCTTAATTAGAAATATTAATTTAACTACAAAACTAGTTAGATCTAAGTTACATATCAGATATATAATTTTAGATCTAACTTTTACATGCTTTGCATACATCTCATGTATTAAAATCTGATCTAATTAGCATACTTTCAGATCTGATACATCACATATAATATCTAAAAAATAAGATTTAAATTGAACTACTCAATATAAAATCTATTCTAGACAGTTACTAGAACAATTCTACAACTAGTCTAGGCATGCAACAGATCAATCTTATGTATTAATTAAAATTTTATTTTTATTTTTTAATCTAAATATAATATTTATAATATCAAAAAAATATAAAATAAATTAGATCTAATTTATATTTTAATCATATTAAAATATAAAACCATAAGACTATTCATAGATCAAACTACTCCTAGTCTAGTCATGCATCTCATACATGTTAGATCTACTTAGATTTAATTTTAAATTTTTTTGATTTTAGATCCTATCACATATGATGTAACATCTGAAATCTATTAATATCAGATAAATAAAAATAAAAATCAGATCTAAATTAGATCTAAATTAGAGCCATCAACCTGGCTCTGATACCAGTTGAAGAAAAAATTGACTTTTTCCTTGTAGGATCTTCCAGATCTAATGAGATCTGGGGTGAAATATTTTAAAAAAAATTATTCTATGATATTTCAAATTTAAGATTTATTAGATCTAATTCTTATTATCTAATATTAAATCTAAAATTAAATCTAAAAATATAAGGAATAGAGAAATACCTCTACGGTAACTAGATTACCCTGCAGATGATCGCAGCAATGCCTGAGGTTCTAAAATAGCCACGTAGTTGTCTGACCTCTACCAGTATCCACTCGAGTAGGATCTAGATCATCTTCTCCTCATGAATCTTTGCTCCAAAAATTAGATCTGAATCTGATCTGAAAGATCTTCTGAAGCTGGAGCAGCAGTTTCTCGATAAATCTCTACAGCCTTCTAATCAGGAAGCCACCACACCTTGGACAAGCACCAGATGGATGCCCAACCTCTTGGATGTGAAGAGGGGAGGAAAAGGAGCAGAGGGGGCATGGATAAGTGGAGAGGATTTAGGCTTTTTCTTGTTATTGCATAGAGTCTCAAAACCTTAGGCACAGATAGGTTTAAATAGACCCTGCTGCGCCATGCAGTGCCACATCATTCGACCAATTAAAAAATTCCAATTAATTTTGAAAAAATTTTGATTGATGGAGTGATATCATCTGATCATATCAGATAAGAATCTCCATAATCTCTCCTATTGTTGGTGCCAACACTGGATAAGCATAGTGAGATTTGCACCCCACAGTCCAAGTTGATCAAAGGATCAGAGTCCTCATCTCATGGGACTCTATTCTTATCCACTTGGGGTGCACGCCCAATCTGAATATGGTGCCCACTTTGAGACCTAATTTAGCAAGTGGACACTCCACAAAAAATCTCCAATGACCTCTTGCCATGTGGCCTTCAGTCTAAGGTCCATGGGTCAACGTTTGACCAATATCCTAAAACGAAAATGGCAGGTGACAGAAATTAGCAGGTGTTGTCTTAAATTCATCTTATGAATTAAGATAAATCCATTTTGAGCTAGATTGGATCCAGTCAGACTGTGAGAAACCTTCTCAAGGTTCTCTGAGTGAGTCAAATCATATTTGGTTCAGTCAAGATAGAAAAGATAACACGAGGAGAAAGTTAGGCTCAATCGTGTGCTAGCACGATTTCTTTGAACCTAATTGGATCTAATCCAAATCAATCAAACTGGGCTCGCTCAATTGATGATATCCAGACCCTAACTCTTATTTGTGTGACCCAGTTAGGTTCATTTCTATATGGTAATGAGACATGTCGTGATCTCATCATCGACATCATCGAAACTCCTTTTGATGGACTAGAACTCTTCTGATTCAGACAATTAGAATGATCGACCATCAAGATCATTCTAATTGCTCCCAAAATCCATCAGTGACACCTAGCAGTATATGGTGGCAACCCATCAGAAATGAAGATGAACCTCTCAGTGCAGCTACCTGTGTGATTGAGTTCTTCTATCATGAGTTCCGACTGAATTAGGATTAAGGTGAACTCGTCAAACCCAACATCAGTCATATAAATCAATCGATCGATTCGAGTCTGATGTGAAACCCTAATGGAAAACTCTTTTCCTTTATTTCACTCTGCCATAGCCATGGGCTTAAGGACTCGATCTTTCGATCATCATAGGATAATTCCTCTCATCTGTCGAGATTGATAGATCCCTTCTTGGTGCGATCTAGTTCCTACAATGAATATGCTACAGCCAACATACACCTCAGGATTTCGAATGGTTAGGAGACCGAGTTATGGTGTAGTCAAACTATAACACACTCAAAGTGAACTATCAATGTACCTCAGGTCAAAGAACTAGACACACAGCTGCAGCATCGAGCTAGTCATCGATGAGAAGGTAGATTTTCTTATGACTGCTCGAGGTGGTCACGCTCAGTACTCTTGTTCTCAATGAATACCTGTACTCTCGCTTCGATGTCTCCACACCATAGACTCAAGACACATCTATCCTAAAGAAGCAATTGTACACCAACCTTCCAGATCGATCACCATCCTCATGATGATCCTATGGTCAGGAGCTGTTTATGAGTTAGTTATGTAAATTTATGCCTTAAATTTTCAACTCTTGAAAATATGAATTAACATTTCTACTAACTCAAAGAATGTATCACAGACATAATGTACACAATGTGATAGTAGAATAACTCTTTTATTTATTTATAGTCAAAATTATAAATTTACCCTTACATTTGTACAGAAATGTATCAGCCAATCTGGCATCTAGGTACACATCTAATAGTTATCATATAAACACCTTGACCAGCAACTAATTGCTTATTTCTCTTTAACCTATTTAGGTCATAGTATGCTTGACTCGGTTCAATCTTAAACTTTTTAGTTAGATTGGACTCAAGACCAATGTTCAACTTCTGATACTAGCTATCGAAGTTAGATCCAATAAGCTCATCACTATCAAATAGTGAGTAAAGCAACAAATTGCTAGCCATTTCTAAAAAGAAAGAAAAATACATACTTAATTAATATATGAATTGATCAAGTCTAAATATATGAACTTTAGTCTAAAGGTTCTCCCACTATTTTATATGAATTGATAGCCTCTACCTCTAATTCAAAGAATTATCTTAATTCCTTAGCGAGTACTAAAATCCATACAGACAGCATAAAAGTCCAAGTATGGCTTGGCCAACCTAAATGCATTTATAGATAGGTTTTCAATCAATTATTTTTTAAATAATTTTTAATAATTAATTTCACTCCAAATTTTATTTTAGTAGATGATGGACCTCTATTGAAAGTCTCGATTAGGCCAAACCATTAACATGAACCTACTCAGTAATTCTAACTAATGAATAATCAGGTCCGAGTATGGCTCGACCAATCCAACCATTTATCAGATAGTATATCAAAGTCATCATATGATGAATGATAATTTCATCATTCAGAGAAACACCAGACGGATGGTGCCTGCAATGTCAATCAGAAATAATGAACCCATTACCATTCATCTTAATGGAAGGCTATAATTTAGTTATCACCATAATCAGCTCATTTTATGGATCTAATAATTTAGAAAATTTGATTTATAAATTAAAAAAAAAAAAAAGATCAACCAATAAACCACAATCCTCCCACTGACTTCACCAAGTCATTGAATTGGATTAGGGTCGTGCTGGTTGAAATGGTACCTAAATCAGTCACACTGATCAACCTTAATGACATAGATCAACTCAAATCACTTAGTGATCTAATCAAGATATAATTCATCAAATTGGCCAGATAAGTGAGATCAATGGGAGGATCTGCTAAGCTTACATTAGACATCATCGAAATGGTCAGATAAGTCACTCTCAATTAAAAACCATCGATCGAAATGCCAAACTTACCTTAGACATCAATTGGTTAATTAGTTTTGATTTGACTAACCTAATGATTCAGATTTAACCACTTAGCTACAATCAAGATCCATTTGATCTAATCAAAGACATAGATTTGACCATCTACAACTATTGTATTAGAGAAATCTTGATTTAATCTAATTCAATATTTGGTTAGATTTAATCAATTTCTCTACATAGTCCATTAACTCTTTGATTCTAACCTTAGGTCTAACCTAATTAAGAGGATCTGATTTGAGCTAACCCATGCCCCATGTTTTATGCAATGTCATTAGATCTTAAATCATAATTCTAGATCTAATCGATTCAACACTTAATTCTTAATTAAGTTTAGCATCAACATGGTTTAGGTTTTGAAATAATTTTTTATGTAAACTTTTTACATTAAATAATAAAATCCTTTTAGATCATATCTAAATTTTCATGATTTTAAATCAAAATAATTTTTATTATTAAGATTGGATGTAGCAACTTTTCTTTGATAATTCATCACATACAATAAATTTTAGGGTTTCAAGATCTAAAATTTTGCAAAAAAATAAGTTTTTTTTTTCACTTTCTTCTTCATGAGACCTCAAAGTGGCACCCTTATATATCATAAAGAGCACCCCATTAAATGGAAGGAGAGGGTCATATAACCCTACTTGCTCCTATGACCTAACGGTCTAGCGATTATCCAATTCGAGTACTTTACTACTCAGATCATCTAATCTAACATGTACAGAACTGAATAAAAATCAGTATGAAAATAAAATATATTTAGATCTACTCTAAATAATAAATAATCATATCTAATAGTATATAATTAGATCTAAAATCATATTAAATCATATCATAAGAAAATCTGGCTCTAATATCAATTGAAGGGAACATAGGGCAGTACTATGCATGCAATTTAAAATTTTATACAGTAAAACTATTAGATTAAATAATTTAATCTAATTTATATGTATAAGATCTAATTTAGACTACTAAGTCAAGATCTATAATATGATTTAACATATATATAAGATCTGAAAATAAAACTTACATCGATCTAATCGGTGTTGCAATCTAGATCTAACACTTAGATCTATTAAAAATGATCAAGTAAGTTCAAAAACAATTATCAAACTATAATTTGATGATCTTTGCTAATCCAATACTTGGATAGATACTCTTTTAGATTGCTCACAGTCACACAAAATCATCTGACCTCTACAGAATATCCATATAAAGATCAATGCAGACCAGACTCCTTGGAAGTGCTAGCTTGCAAGGATCTTCAAGGCTGATTTCTCCCTTCTTCTTCAAAAACCTTGGATGCTCTAAAGGAAGAGAATATCTAGAGGAGAAAGAGAAGAGGAGAAAAAGTTCTAAAGAAAAATAAAAAAACAACAAGGAGAACATATGGGGCATCCACTATTGGAGCCCCCTTTATATAGAAAAGGGATTAGGGTTTTGGTCAAAGGGAGGGCATTAATAGAGTCCACGACAAACACCAATTTGGCATCTCAAAAATTTCCAAAAATTAGAGTTGGCATGAGGAAGGAGATCAAGAGTCTCACATGCCCAAAAACTCATCAAAGAAAATAAAAAAAAAATAATTGGCACCTCCTTTCTTTCTATATTTGAAAAATCTCTTTCCTTCTTATCTCCTTATCTTTAATTCAGATCATATTCAAATTAGGCATGAGATAGGATCATGACTCATCATGCTTTACTGTCCACTCTCATTGAGTCCACTCTCTTGATGCCAAAAATCTCAAGCCAAATCTAATTTGGTGTTGAGATCTAGTGGATGGGTCCAGGGTGACGCATCGATAAAGAGATAGAGTCCCTATTGGCTTGGACTCCTCATTTCCAAATTAATTCTAAACTAAATTAAATCTGATTTGAACCCAATGATAAAAATGAAACTAATCTAATTAGAAGCCCAATGATCTCAATAAATTTTTGACTCAATTAGGAATTAGGTGAGCCCAAGTCCTGATCAAATTAGGATCAAATTTCTTTTACAATCAGGCTTGATCAAATCAAATCCAATCTAAGTCAAACTGAATCTAATTCAATTAGACTTGATCCAAAGTATTTTGCTCAATCAAATTGAGTCAATTAGCAATCTAATTACTAATTAATTATTTATTAATAGTAGAGTCCCAGTCCAATGGGACTGTCCTCCAAAGTCCCAGTCCTAGTGAGACTCCTCACCAGAGTCACAATCCAATTAGACTCTTCAGCCATCAGATCTGATTGAATCTTCTAATGTGTATAACCCCATAGGTTTGAATCTAAATCGATAGCATAAGAATAATTTTTTATACTAATCGATAGAATGATCTAACAATGGGATCCGACGTCCGAATAGATTGAAAGATTGTAAAGCAACATTCTAGAACTACTGGTGTATGGTTACCGTATAATTCATCTCTTTGATCCTAATACTCAAAGCGACTTAGGGTTTGATTGTCAATCCTAATATAGTTGACCACATTATATTTTAATCTTTCAATTCTATCACATAGATTACCCTGACCAAGATTTTACTAAATTAAAATACATTGATGCATATCTCATACTAATTCAGAGGGGTCAATTTGATCTTGACTCATGCAATGACTTAATAAGTACTTGACTGATCTAGTAACCTTCCATCACTGATTTAGAAACTCAGATGGTTCGGTACTAAAATATAGTGAGTTACTTATAAGTCATCGTAGTGATCTTAGATCTGAGGGACACTTATACCCATACCCTTCATGAGCTACTCTTGACAGTAGAGTGCTTGATAAATGATCACATTCGATGTGAATGTACTCCTACATTCCACCAGTATACCATAGCAGTATCTTCACACTCCTTGGTTAAAAAGACAACCAACCCATATGGCACACAATGACCTATACTCAATATTGCTATCATCCTATTAATAGCACATCATTTGATCGTGAATATTTTTAAGGACTAAATGATAAATCCTCATTTGTCGATTAAATATAGTGCTCAGGACTTCATTACAACACAGAAGTTAAAATAAGATGGACAAAATATGATGAAAAAATCAAATAATTTTTATTAATAAAAATTCATATACAATTATAATTATGAGCACAATCATAGGACTTCATCACAACACATGAGTTCAAATAAGATGAAAAAAATATGATGAAAAAGTCAAATAATTTTTATTAATAAAAATTCATATACAATTATAATTATGAACATAATCATCAACAAGTTGATGATTGGCTTTGGGACATATTTTCTAACACTAGCCACCTGGACCGTACAGCTCGAGTAGTGGTGCAAGGCCCCTTTTGCAGCTCCACAAGCTTTGGTCCTAATCCGATCACCCAAGCAAGGTTGACAGCTCGATAAGATCCATATTGTTGGACGATCACCGACTTTACTTGATCTCCACCCTAGCCCTCAGTGAGTTCCGTCGAAGCTCCAAAGGGTCTCTAATGCGTGGAGCACCCCGATTTGATAAACAACAATATTTTGGCAACTTTTTTCCACTCATGGATGGCTGATCCTATTAGGATCGATTGACGCCCACTACTCTGACCTTCTAACAACCATTTCTTCAGTGAGCGACAACCTGAACCCAATCGGCCTCCTCCCATAAAAGGGGGTTCGGATCAACACACATAGGGTTCCTCTCTCTCTCTCTCTCAAGCTCTCACGATAAACTTTCTACTATTCTCTCTCTCCAACTCTGATACTAACTTGACCGTTGAAGGGTCTCCCATCGGATAACCCCCCATCAGTTCCTCCGATGTGCTGACTTTTCTTGTAAGTAGCCAGAGACCACATCCAGCATCTCCTACTCTAGCTTGATGACTCCATATTGCACCACATGCACTATATTACCACCTAGTCAGAGAGACACAGCAATAGATTGGTGCTAGAGAAAGGGCTTGCATGCACACCATCCCATTTTCTAGAAAGAGACAGTGAGAGTCTAGTGACAGAACCACCTCACCACATTATGCCAGTAGTCCTTGCCATGTAGCGACTCCAAACAGATGGAAGGCCAGGGACAAGCTCCCTGATAGCCTACTATCATCCGTCCAGACCCCATCACTGCTCTGATGGAGCATGTCCGAATGCTTGCGACCACTGTGTTGGGAAATGTGTCCCAAAAAGTCAATCGTCAAGCTGTTGATGGTTGAGCAACCAAGTATTGTAATTGATTTGTTAATAAATAAAATATATTTGGCACTTTCATCATAAGCTTTCATCTTCTAATGAACTCTGTTGTTATGATGAAGTTCTTAGGACTATTTAAGTTTGATAAAGAGAGAATTTATCGATTAGTCTTTAAAACTGTTCACGACCAAATGATAGGCTTTAATAAGGACGACAGCTTCTATCGAGCATAGGTCGCTGCAGGCCATATGGGTTGGTTGTCCTCTTAACCAAAGAGTGTGGAGACACTGGTATGGCATACAGGTGAGATGTACTAGTACATCATCATTGAACGTGACCAACTCCAGAGCATTCTGCTGTCGAGAATGTCTCTGATGGGATATAGGTATAAGTGTCCCTTAGACCTGAGATCTGTAGGAACCAGATCTAGGGTTTTAGGGTTAGATCTTGAAAAAGAGGGTTAGATCTTGAAACTTTTTCAAGATCATACAGCGGAAGACTAAAATAAATCAAAATTTATTTTCTAAGATCAGAAAATCCCTAGATCTAAGATCCTATTACATGATTATTACATGATATTAAATCAAAAATTAAAATATATTTAAATATAGTATGAACTACATGTTGATCATATCAACATGTTTCTATACTAGCTACATCTAATGTATGTATTAAACAATAGATCAGATCTATTACCTTGCAAGTTAGACGTTCTAACCTTGCTGATCTAGGCTTGAGGATGATGTTGCAAGCCGCACACACGTCCGGCCTCTAGGAGTCGTCCACACGAGCCCACGAATCTCGATCAGAAGTCCTGCTTCAGGAAATCAGCACAGTATGCTAGTACTACGCTGATCCTTCTTTGATGGTTGATCAGGTGCCTCCTTCTTCTTGATTTGGACTCTTCCAAAGATGAAAAGTAGAAGGAGGAGTTTCAGATCTGAGACACTCTCAGGAAACTCAAGATGGAAGGAGAAAAGATATGAAAATAAAAACCCTAGAAGAAGACCCTCTTCTTCTTCACGTTTTTCTCTCTAGACACCCAAACTTGCATCTTTTATATCTCCACGACCCAAAGGTATTTCTCTCTGATTTTTGGATGGCAGAAAGGTCTCTCAAATATCTATCTCTACCAAAATTTCATGAAGAAACTCGTCTTATATAGAGAGATATGATAGAGTCCTTGTCTAGGTCAAACACCTAGTCAAGGCTTATCCAAACATGGCAAGTTAAGGGACGCCCAACTCTTGAGCACCTCCTCCATATTTTCGTGCATGGATCACCAACAAAGGATTCACAATGTAAACCTTAAAGGCCATGAAAATTCCAAAAAAAATTTGGATAAATTCGGTGCAAAATTGAAAGAGTTTTGGATTTCTAAAACTCTATCTCATAGAATTCAAAATCCAAACTTATTCCTTTTAGATTTGATCCAAACCACCTTCCATGTAAGAAAGAAGAGAAGAGACCTTTTGTGAACGTGAGAGAGATCTGGGAGAGGGCTTTTGTCACACAAAATAAGTGGAGATTGGCATTGAATTAAGAGAGAGGGCGTGGAGAAGGCTTATGCGGCGCAAGGTGGAATCCTAGTCCTACTAGGATTCTGTCTCATGACTTGTTTTAATTTAGTCTTCCAAACCAAATCAAATCAAAATTAAATCAACCCAATTAAAATAGGTCTTAACCCAATTAAGAACCTAATTTAATCAGATTAAATTATATTTAAATCTAATTTAATTTTCTAATCAAATTAGAAATTAGATTGACCCAAGTCCTAGTTGAACTAGGACTAGTCTATTCTTGCACTTGGCTTATCCAATAAACCAATTGGACTTGATCCAATAAAATACCCACAGCCGAAATCCTCAGCGAAATCGACTACGAACAGGACAACTCCACCCGAACTCCTACGGGAGCCGGGCTCCGCCGCCGACATCGACTACAGGACAGCTCCGCCCGGACTCCTACGGGAGCTGGGCTCCGCCGCCGACATCGACTACAGGACAGCTCCGCCCGGACTCCTACGGGAGCCGGGCTCCACCGCCGACATCGACTGCAGTACAGCTCCGCCCGGACTCCTACGGGAGCCGGGCTCCGCCACCGACATCGACTGCAGTACAGCTCCGCCCGGACTCCTACGGGAGCCGGGCTCCGCCGCCGACATCGACTACAGGATGGCTCCGCCCGGACTCCTACGGGAGCCGGGCTCCGGCGCCGACATCGACTGCAGGACAGCTGCGCCCGGATTCCTACGGGAGCCGGGCTCCGCCGCCGACATCGACTGCAGGACAGCTCCGCCCGGACTCCTACGGGAGCCGGGCTCCGCCTTTGACATCAACTGCAGTACAGCTCCGCCCGGACTCCTACGGGAGCCGAGCTCTACCGCCGACATCGGCTACATGACAGCTCCGCCCGGACTCCTACGGGAGCCGGGCTCCTTCACCGACAACTCCAACAGTTACGAGCAGGCTCCGCCCGGACTCCTACGGGAGCCGGGCTCCACCGCCGACATCGACTACAGGACAGCTCCGCTCGGACTCCTACGGGAGCCGGGCTCCGTCCTCAGCATCGATCACTGGTAAGTCTCGTCCGGACTCCTACGGGAGCCGGACTTCGCCTTTGGCTTTAATTGCAGGAAGACTCCGCCCGGACTCCTACGAGAGTCGAGCTTCGTCCTCAGCTCCAACAGCTGCCAGTAGCCTCCGTCCGGACTCCTACAGGAGCCGGACTCTGCCAACAACGTCAACTGCAAGCGGACTCCTACGGGAGCCGGATCTCTCCTTCGACTCTAATCATGGGGGGACTTCGTCCGGGCTCCTACGAGAGTCGGACTCCGTCTTCAGCTTCGACGGCCACAGACAGACTATGTCCGGACTCCATCCGGACCCCCACGGGAGCCAGGCTCCACCCACGACCCCGATCGCAAGGAGGACTCCGCCCAGATCCATACGAGGGCCGAACTCCAATCGCTGCCGAGCTTCTGCCAGCAGATCTGCACTCCCAGGCCATAATCACGGTCACGATTCTGCTTCACTTCCTGCGGTGGACTCCGTGCAGCTCCATCACTCCCTGACAGGCCGCAGTAACGGTCGCAACACTGCTCCACTCTCTGCGACGGATCTCGCACCCACGCGGCTCCATTACTACCTGACAGGCCATGATAAACGGCCGCGATCCTGCTCCACCTCCTGCAGCAGATATCGCACGATTCTCCCATCCACTGGCAAGACGCCGCAGCATCTGCATCCCACTTCCCACGGCAGATTCCATGTGGCACGCCCCAGTGATGGCCACGGCTCTGCTCCACTACTCTTCGCAGTAGATTCCTCCTGACTAAGGGCGGCCCACTACCTAGCGGTTACAAACGTCGCCATCAATCGTTACCTCCCCCGCCTATAAAAGGGGGACCCAGATACGTTATTCTCTAAGCTCATTTCTTATCTCAAAACTCTGCTAAATTCTCTGTTCGAGCACTCCATTCTTGTTGAGGCAGAGAACTGACTTGAGCGTCGGAGGGTCTTGCCTGAGCAACCCCACCTCCGGTTTAGACTTCCTTTGCAGGTCCCGGCGGTGACCGTGGCTTCCCCGACTCCAGCTTCTCCGGCGCAAGCAGATTTTTGCACCAATAGGATTGGCGCTAGAGGAAGGGGCTGTGTCTTCGCAGCACCCTTGTTCTTAAAGGAGTGTTCAACGGAGCCGACTCCGACCGTCTCTCCGTCACCCACTCCTAATCTTCCCCCGCGAGATCGACACTCGATGCCTCCGCGCAAGGCATCCACCCGGCGGTCCATGGCCTCCGCGGCCAGATCTCAGGCTCTGGCCTCCCCTCCAATTTCTCAGCCTCCTCCTCCTCCCCTTCCGGTGGCGGCGGTCGGCGCGGAGCAATTTGACTTGCTGACACAGCAGGTCAGAGGCCTCGACGAAGCCGTACAAGCAATGCAGCAGCAGCAACCACAGGCGTCGGTGCATCCGGAAGGGGCATCTTCGGAATGCTAGAACCCGACGGCGGGACGGGCCACCTGGGCCAGCCGCCCCATCCTTCCCGGGAAAACAAATCCGAGGGTAGAGAGCCCTCAATCGGATCACGACTCCACCCCTGGAAGATCCCTGCCCCCGTTCTACCAAAGGACCCTCGAGACTTGAAGTCGAGAGGATTTTCTGGACCGGAGGCTCCAGGAGATGAACCGACGGATTGAAGAACTCCGCCACACGCCTCCCGCTTATGGTGAGGATATTTGCACTGACCCTCCCTTCTCCCAAATGATCATGTAGGAACCGATCCCGCCAAACTTCAAGCTTCCCCAGTTCGAAAGCTACGATGGGACTTCGGACCCGGTTGATCATCTGGAGGCCTTTCGGATGATGATGCTGCTTCACGGCGCTCCTGACGCCATCTTATGCCGGGCTTTCCCGTCTACTTTGAAGGGAGCGATGAGGAACTGGTACTCGACTTTGAAGCCGGGTACCATCTTTTCCTTCGATCAAATGAGCCACCAATTTGTGGCCCATTTTGTCAGCAGCCGGCATCCCCGGAAGGGTTCGGAGTCCCTCATCAACATCAAGCAGAGGGAAGGGGAGTCCATACGGGCCTACGTCAATCGCTTTAACATCACGGCGTTGGAGGTCCGGAACTTGGACCAGTCAGTTGCCATGGCCGCCCTGAAAGGTGGCCTTCAGAAGAATGATCTTTTGTACTCCCTGGAGAAGAAGTACCCCAGGGATTTTGCCTATTTACTGGCTCGGGCTGAAGGATACGCCCGAGCGGAAGAAGCCTTCAAAATGAAGGACGAAGAGACAGCAAGGGAGCGTCAAGCGGGAGATTCGAGTAAGCCCGCAGTTGAGAAAAGGCCAAAGGAAGCCCGACCGCATTCCCGATCCCCTCCTGGACACAAGCGCGCCCATACTCCACCCCGGGCATGCAGGCAGAGAAGCCCGGACCGCGGGGTTCGGCGGGGCTCCCCACCAGGGAGATTTCGCAACTACGCCCCCCTCAACGCCTCGAAGGCCCAGGTATTAATGGAGGTCAGGGAGCAGCTCCCTAGGCCGGAGAGGATGCGCACACATCCCGGGAAGCGCAACCCCAACAAGTTCTGCCTCTACCACCGCGACCACGGCCACGACATCGAAGAATGCATCTAGCTTCAGGACGAGATCGAGGAGCTCATTCGACGAGGTCGACTCGACAGATTCATCCACCGTAGGCCTGAGGGTAGAGGAGACCGGCCAAGAGCCCTCCCACAACCTGAACCGCAGAAAAGGGAGGAGCAACCCAGGGACCGGCCTCCCATCGGGACCATCGACTCCATCACCGGAGGGCCTCAAGGAGGAGCGGAAAAACTGTAAATATATCACTTACGATTTCGCCTTGAATCTAATTTTCTTTCTACCTAACGTTCTCTTCCCACCTGGCATGGATTTGTTACGACTGGGTACGACCCCTCCAAAAAACCACAGCCATGTCAGGAATAGGAGGAGAACCTCGTCCTGACATGAGCAAAGTCAAAGGCCCAGTTCTTTTAGACCGAATGGGGGGAGAGGCCTTACAACGCCCAAATGTGCCCCCACAGCCCTGTTAGGGATAGGAGGAGAACCTCGCCCTAACTTGAGCAAAGTCAAAGGCCCGGTTCTTTTAGATCAGATGGGGGGAGAGGCCTTACAACGCCCTAATGTGCCCCCACAGCCCTGTTAGGGACAGGAGGAAAACCTCGCCCTAACTTGAGCAAAATCAAAGGCCCGATTCTTTTAGACCGGATGGGGGGAGAGGCCTTACAACGCCCTAATGTGCCCCCGCAGCCATGTCAGGAACAGGAGGAGAACCTCGTCCTGACATGAGCAAAGTTGAAGGCTCGGTTCTTTTAGACCGGATGGGGGGAGAGGCCTTGCAGCGCCCTAACGCGCCCCCGCAACCAGGCTGGTAACGAGAGGAGAACCTCACACCGACTCGAACAAAATGGAAGGCCCGGACAACTACGGGAGCCGGGTTCCGCCTACAAGGAAGACTTCACCCGGACTCCTACGGGAGCCGAGTTCCGCCTACAAGGAAGACTTCACCCGGACTCCTACGGGAGCCGGGTTTCGCCTACAAGGAAGACTTCACCCGAACTCCTATGGGAGCCGGGTTCCGCCTACAAGGAAGACCCCACCCGGACTCCTACGGGAGCCGGGTTTCGCCTGCAAGGAAGACTTCACCCGAACTCCTACGGGAGCCGGGTTCCGCCTACAAGAAAGACTTCACCCGGGATCCTACGGGAGTCGGGTTCCGCCTACAAGGAAGACTTCACCCGGACTCCTACGGGAGCCGGGTTCCGCCTACAAGGAAGACCCCACCCGGACTCCTACGGGAGCCGGGTTCCGCCTGCAAGGAAGACTTCACCCGGACTCCTACGGGAGCCGGGTTTCGCCTACAAGGAAGACTTCACCCGGGCTCCTACGGGAGCCGGGTTCCGCCTACAAGGAAGAATTCACCCGGACTCCTACGAGAGCCGGGTTCCGCCTACAAGGAAGACTTCACCCGGACTCCTACGGGAGCCGGGTTCCGCCTACAAGGAAGACCCTACCCGGACTCCTACGGGAGCCGAGTTCCACATGCAAGGAAGACTTCACCCGGAATCCTACGGGAGCCGGGTTCCGCCTACAAGGAAGACTTCACCCGGGCTCCTACGGGAGCCGGGTTCCGCCTACAAGGAAGACTTCACCCGGGCTCCTACGGGAGCCGGGTTCCGCCTACAAGGAAGACTTCACCCGGACTCCTACGGGAGCCGGGTTCCGCCTACAAGGAAGACTTCACCCGGACTCCTACGGGAGCCGGGTTCTGCCTACAAGGAAGACCCCACCCGGACTCCTACGGGAGCCGGGTTCCGCCTACAAGGAAGACTCCACCCGGACTCCTACGGGAGCTGGGTTCCGCCTACAAGGAAGACTTCACCCGGACTCCTACGGGAGCTGGGTTCCGCCTACAAGGAAGACCGCCTACAAGGAAGACTTCACCCGGACTCCTACAGGAGCCGGGTTCCGCCTACAAGGAAGACCCCACCCGGACTCCTACGGGAGCCGGATTCCGCCTGCAAGGAAGACTTCACCCGGACTCCTACGGGAGCCGGGTTTCACCTACAAGGAAGACTTCACCCGGGCTCCTACGGGAGCCGGGTTCCACCTACAAGGAAGACTTCACCCGGACTCCTACGGGAGCCAGGTTCCGCCTACAAGGAAGACTTCACCCGGACTCCTACGGGAGCCGGGTTCCACCTATAAGGAAGACCCCACCCGGACTCCTACAGGAGCCGGGTTCCGCCTGCAAGGAAGACTTCACCCGGACTCCTACGGGAGTCGGGTTCCGCCTACAAGGAAGACTTCACCCGGGCTCCTACGGGAGCCGGGTTCCGCCTACAAGGAAGACTTCACCCGGACTCCTACGGGAGCCGGGTTCCGCCTACAAGGAAGACTTCACCCGGACTCCTACGGGAGCCGGGTTCCGCCTATAAGGAAGACCCCACCCGGACTCCTACGGGAGTCGGGTTTCGCCTGCAAGGAAGACTTCACCCGGACTCCTACGGGAGCCGGGTTCCACCTACAAGGAAGACTTCGCCCGGACTCCTACGGGAGCCGGGTTCCATCCACAACTTCTGCAGCGGGGGTTAATGGTGGCGAAACCCGGCCGCCTAACAAGATCAGATGAAGAAAAAAAAAGAGCCCCCACCCCCCGACGACGTCTACATCAAACAAGTCAAACGACAAAAAGGAAATAACTACATGATAAGACAGAAAGACAAAAGAACTCTAAGGAAGCCCTGCTCCCTCCGACCTAGAGTTATCTGTTCCGTCCCTTAACCAGGACTGCCTCAGGTTCTTTATTGCTTCTTCTAGTTCTTCCCTCTTCCGCAGTGCATCCTGGAGCGCCCGACGAAGTTGCTGGCTCTCAGCCTCCGCTTCTCGATGCCTCTTCCGCAAAACTTCAGACTCCGCCTCCGCGTGTGCGACGGTCTGCCGCTCAAGTGCCAGTTGGATCTTCACTTATTGCAGCTCGGCTGTCTTCTCCCCAAGGGAGACAGAAATCCCTTCAACAGTGCCTCTCAGGGCTTGGAGCTCTTCGGAATCTTGGGCGGAAGTAAGCTGTGCCCTATTAGCCAGCTGCCTCTGGAGACGAACGACTTCGTCAGCCATCGTCCGAAATCTCCCTTTGTACTCTTTCACTTGCCGGCGCCAGCTGGCCCGCTGCACGTCGTGGCTCATCTCAACGTCTTGAAGCTGCTTCTGAAGGTTGGAGACCTTCTGCGACCACTTCTGTCCATCATCAACCCAGGCCAAGAGCCGGGATGAGTTTCCTTCCAGCTGGCCGATCTTCCTCTTCGCAGCTGATAGTTCCACCTTAAGGGCGCTGATCCTGGCTTCTTGAGCCCAAATTCGGTCGCTGGTGCTCTTCTTGCATTCCTCGAGCTCCTTTGTGAAGTTCGCCTTCCTCCGGCTGTAATCCATGATCGCCTTCACATGGAGGCTCCGAAAGTGGGCAGCCTCAGCGGCAGCTTCAGAATGGCCTTCTCTTGATTTACGGAGCTCGCCTTCCATCTTCTTTAACTTCTTCGTCAGGTGAAGGACCTCCTTTTTCAACCGCTGGATTGTCGATTTCAGCGGGACCCCCAGGGGCAAGGGGAATGCTTCAGCAGGGCACTGCCATCAGAAGGTGAAAGCATCAAAGAACGGCTCATTGCAAGGAGAAAAGCAGAAAGGAGGAGGGGGAAGGAGAAGCCATCCACAATAAGAAATTCGACTTTATTGATTGAATAATTTTGAGGACAAACAGAAAGAAAATATGGCGGCAAAATAAGAGCGCAAGGTCGGAGGTCTCAGACCTCAGGGGCGGGAGGTGGAGAACTCGGTGCGAGGGGTGCGACCGCGGTGGCGGCAGACGAGGGGCCGGCCTCGTCTTCAGACTCCTCGAGAAAGCCGAGGTCGAGTTTGGGGAATTTGCTGGCCACCTTCTCTTGGCAAAGCTCGAACCTCTTGGTGAACGCCTCCTGGCCGAACTGGACATTCAGGTCCCTCATCTCCGCGGAGGTCTTGAATTCCTCCACCGCAAGGGCCCTGGCCTCCGAGACCAGAACCGGAGTTTGCTCGACCAAATGGGCGACCTCAGCCTCCGCCTTCCTCACCTACTCCTCCAAGATCCGTCTCTCCTCTTCCCGGGCTTGTCTCTCCTCTTCCCGGGCTTGCCTCTCTGTTTCCAGGGCCTCCTGGAGGGCGACTACTTCGGCCGTCTTCGCTTGGAGGCGAGCAACCTCGGTTTGGTAGCGTTCCTCCGCCTGAAGGAGGTCCCTCCTCATGCGGCTCCTCGCCTCGACATAGGCGAAGAGCTGGTGCCCAATCTGCAAGGACGGATAGAGAATTACGACAAAGGCCGAGTGATCGTGTAAATAAATATCCGCTTACCTCGAGGAAGGACCCCAAAGAGTCCCAAGCCCGCTGCTCAGGATCGACGCGATCGATCCTCTCCACGACGTCGGACAGGATGCAGCCGTCGAGCAGCCGCCTGATCAAGTCCCTATCGTTGAAGAGATTCTCCGATCCCTCCTCGGAGCAGACAGACTCGTCTACAGCAGCTCTATGGCTACTCGCGCTGCGAGCCACCGATTTTCTCCTCCTCCCCGCGACGGGCGCCTCCGTGGAGCGAACCCCCGAAGTGGGGGCCCCAGTCGGCGGGCTCCTCGAGGAGGCCCGGGGAGCCACTGGCTCGGCATCTGAAGGAATGTCGATGGCCGGGGCCGCCTGGACGGGCGCAGCCAAGCTCGTCTCCTCTGCCCTGGCCCTCTTCGCCGATCCGGAGGCCGCCGCTCCCTTTCTCTTCTGAGCTCTCATGCCCCTGGCGAGCATCCGTGTCGCTTCGGCGTCCATTGCTAAAAAAAAAAAAAAAAAAAAAAAAAAAAAAGAAGAAAGAAAAGAGAGAAGAGAGTGGGAAGGAAAAAGAGGTAAAGAGAAGAAGAAGAGGAAGGCAAGAAAAGAAAAGATAAGATGAATACTCGCTGGATCCTGAGGGCTCAGGCCGATGTTGAAAAGAAGCTGCTCCCTCAGAAGATTAGGAAGGGAAGGAGCGGGACAAGTTAGAAGCTTCTGGGCGGCCTGGAGGTCGTCCTCCCCCAGGCTGGGAGCCCGACGGACGGAATCCCTCAGAGACCCCCAAGGGGGCAGGCCCAGTTCCAGTGTCGGGCAGTGGACGAAGAGGTATTTCCCTTCCAATTGTGAATCGAAGAAGGGGCGCCCTTCAGCAACCCCTTCTTACCAAACTGGGGGGAGAAGTACCACCAGTCCTTCACCGAAGGATGGCGTTTGAAGGTATAAAAATGCCTAAACAAGGAGAGGGACGGCTGAACCTCGGCTATGTGACAGAGGGAGAGAAACCCTATCAAAAACCTAAAGGAATTCGGGGCCACGGAAGCAAGAGAAATATCCAAGAAGTGGAAGAAGGCAGCGACAAAGGCGGGAAGCGAAAGCCGGAGTCCGGCACGGAACGCTTCCTGATACAAACAGAAGCGACCGGGAGGAGGAGTGCAGGCCCGGTCAGAGGGACCAGGTAGCTCCAGATCGTACTCCGGAGGAATCCCATACCGAACCCTTATCAGAAGGAGTTCCTTCGAAGTCGACGAACATGGAATAACGCCCGGCGCAAAAATTGGGTGAGGCCCAGCCCCAGATGCGGGTTCGTCCACAGAGACAGGGACCTGGGGGTTTGAAGCAGAAGAACTCTCGGAACTGTCGGGAGCAGAAGAACCAGAGGACATTTTGAGTAGTTTCGAAGGGAGGATCTAAAGGACCCTAAAAAGACGGACCGAAAGGGGAACGGGAGGCCGAAAGCTAACTCGGAGGGATGCACAAAAGTAATGATGAGAGGAGAAGCCCCTAGGCGGTGAGAGGAAGGTTGGCACTAACCTATATTACTCTGAGGGACCTGGGGGACGAGAAACGGGAGGCACCTACGGCTCGAGAAGACGATCACTAAAGCAGGGCTCTCGAAGAGAAGACAGACACCAGCAAAAACTCAGGAATGGAGTAGGATGCCTAAAGGAGGGAGGACAGGTTTAAATAGACCCTGGGATCCGGTGCCATAATGATCGCGAATCCCCCAGGCCAGTCCGCATCCGACACGTGTCCCACTCCCCCTGGTAGACGGCTAAAAGCGGCTGACGGTTGGCAGGATCATAATTGCACCGTACCTAGGCCAGAGTACCTGCTGGATTTTCGAAGCGTCCCCTCGTACCGCTCCAATTTGAAAAGACTCCGGCACGCGCACATTTAATGCCAAAATATCCGGAGGCGGCAGTGCGCAGGATTCGAAGGGACGGTTTCGGCTGTGCCCATCTCTCTCTCTGTATTTCCTTCATTTGAAAGTCAAACTCGAAAGTAGGGGGACTGGTGTTGGGTATAAAATACCCACAGCCGAAATCCTTAGCAGAATCGACTACGAACAGGACAGCTCCGCCCGGACTCCTACGGGAGCCGGGCTCCGCCGCCGACATCGACTACAGGACAGCTCTGCCCGGACTCCTACGGGAGCCGGGCTCCACCGCCGACATCGACTACAGGACAGCTCCGCCCGGACTCCTACGGGAGTCGGGCTCCACCGCCGACATCGACTGCAGTACAGCTCCACCCAGACTCCTACGGGAGCCGGGCTCCGCCGCTGACATCGACTGCAGTACAGCTCCGCCCGGACTCCTACGGGAGCCGAGCTCCACCGCCGACATCGACTACAGGATGGCTCCGACCGGACTCCTACGGGAGCCGGGCTCCACCACCGACATCGACTGCAGGACAGCTCCACCCGGACTCCTATGGGAGCCGGGCTCCGCCGTCGACATTGACTGCAGGACAGCTCCGCCCAGACTCCTACGGGAGCCGGGCTTCGCCGCCGACATCGACTGCAGTACCACTCCGCCCGGACTCCTACGGGAGCCGGGCTCCGCCGCCGACATCGGCTACATGACAGCTCCGCCCGGACTCCTACGGGAGTCGGGCTCCATCATCGACAACTCCAACAGTTACGAGCAGGCTCCGCCCGGACTCCTACGGGAGCTGGGCTCTGCCGCCAACATCGACTACAGGACAGCTCCGCTCGGACTCCTACGGGAGCCGGGCTCCATCCTCAGCATCGACCGCTGGTAAATCTCGTCCGGACTCCTACGGGAGCCGGACTTCGCCTTTGGCTTTAATTGCAGGAAGACTCCGCCCGGACTCCTACGGGAGTCGAGCTTCGTCCTCAGCTCCAACAGCTGCCAGTAGCCTCCGTCCAGACTCCTACAGGAGCCAGACTCTGCCAACAACGTCAACTGCAAGCGGACTCCTACGGGAGCCGGACCTCTCCTTCGACTCTAATCATGGGGGGACTTCGTCCGGGTTCCTACGAGAGCCGGAGTCCATCTTCAACTTCGACGGCCATAGACAGACAATGTCCAGACTCCGTCCAGACCCCCACGGGAGCCGGGCTCCACCCACGACCCCGATCGCAAGGAGGACTCCGCCCGGATCCATACGAGGGCCGAACTCCAATCATTGCCGAGCTTCAGCCAGCAGATCTGCACTCCCAGGCCACAATCACGGCCACGATCCTGCTCCACTTCCTACGGCGGACTCCGCGCAGCTCCATCACTCCCTGACAGGCCGCAGTAACGGTCGCAACACTGCTCCACTCTCTACGGCGGATCCCGCACCCACGTGGCTCCATTATTGCCTGACAGGCCACGATAAACGACAGCGATCCTGCTCCACCTCCTGCAGCAGATATCGCACGATTCTCCCATCCACTGGCAAGACACCGCAGCATCTGCATCCCACTTCCCACGACAGATTCCACGTGGCACGCCCCAGTGATGGCCACGGCTCCGCTCCACTACTCTTCACAGTAGATTCCTCCTGACTAAGGGCAGCGCACTACCTGGCGGTTACAAACGTCGCCATCAATCTATTACCTCCCCCGCCTATAAAAGGGGGACCCAGATACGTTATTCTCTAAGCTCATTTCTTATCTCAAAACTCTGCTAAATTCTCCGTTCGAGCACTCCATTCTTGTTGAGGCAGAGAACTGACTTGAGCGTTGGAGGGTCTTGCCGGAGCAACCCCACCTCCGGTTTAGACTTCCTTTGCAGGTCCCGGCGGCGACCGCGGCTTCCCCGACTCCAGCTTCTCCGGCGCAAGCAGATTTTTGCACCAACAGACTTGATCCAATCAAGCCCAAACCAAATCTAATTAAATCATATTTAATTAGACTTAATCTCAGCCCATTAGCTTAATCAAATTAAGCCAATTAGCAATCAAATTGCTAATCGATTCTCCTGCAACACTTGTACTGGGTTAAATGTCAATCGTATTGATCATTTAACCCTAGAACGATTCTTAATCATTGATCAACCATCCGATCGGATCATGAACTCTAATGTGTGTGACCTCATAGGTCCGAACCTAAGCCGGTAGCATAGGAACAAATTCCTATACCAATCGAAGTGACCATCTAGCAATGATACCCGACGACCGGATAGGTCGAATGTGTAGAACAACATCCTTAGAACCCATGCGGATATAGTTTTCATATAATTCATCCCTTTGACCAAAATGATCATAGGACACCCCAGAGCTCAACTGTCAACTCTGATCAGGTTGTCCACATTGTATTTCAAAATATTAAATCCATCTGATGGATTACCCTGGCCAAGATTTTGCTAAATTGAAATACAGCGACTCATTCTTCTCCAACTCTTGGAGTGGTCAATCCCATCTCGATCACACTCTGACTTCGCAAGTATTTGACTGTGCCCAGAAGCCTTCCGTCCCTGAATTAGAAATTCAGTTAGTCCAGTACCAAAGCACAGTGAGTTGCTTGCAAGTCACTGAGGTGATCTCAAGTCTAAGGGACACTTATACCTATACCCATCAGAGACATTCTCGACAGCAGAATGCTCTGGAGTTGGTCACGTTCAATGATGATGTACCCTTACATCTCACCTGTATGCCATACTAGTGTCTCCACACTCTTTGGTTAAGAGGACAACCAACCCATATGGCCTACAGCGACCTATGCTCGATAGAAGCTGTCGTCCTTATTAACAGCCTATCATTTGGTCGTGAACAGTTTTAAGGACTAATCAATAAATCCTCTCTTTATCGAATCTAAATAGTCCTAAGGACTTCATCATAACAACGGAGTTCATTAGAAGATGAAAGCTTATGATGAAAATGCCAAATATATTTTATTTATTAATAAATCAATTACAATACTTGGTTGCTCAACCGTCAACAGTTTGACGATTGGCTTTTTGGGACACATTTTCCAACAACTCCCACTTGTCCTAAAGCCACTCGGCACAGTATCTAATACCCATCTTCGACTTGTGGTTGTCAAACTCCTTTATTGCCAAGGCTTTAGTGAAGGGGTCGGCTAGGTTCTCCTTTCCGTCGATCTTCTGAAGGTCAACGTCACCTCGATCCACGATCTCTCAGACCAGGTGGAAGCGGTGCAAGATGTGCTTCGTCCGCTGATGTGCTTTGGGTTCTTTCGCCTGAGCTATGGCACCAGTGCTGTCGCAATAGAGCAGGACCGGACCATCGAGGGAGGGTGCTACTCCGAGCTCGTTGATGAATTTCCTCAGCCACACAGCTTCCTTCGCGGCATCTGATGCTGCGATATACTCCGCTTCACAAACAGAGTCTGCCACAGTATGCTGCTTGGAACTCTTCCAGCAGATAGCTCCACCATTCAGAGTAAAGATATAACCCGACACGCTCCTGCTGTCATCATGGTCAGATTGGAAGCTAGAGTCTGTGAACCCCACAAGTTTTAGATCTGACTCGCCATAAACCAACCATTGGTCCTTAGTATTTCTCAAATACTTAAGGATGGCTTTAACCACTTTCCAGTGATTTTCTCCAGGATCAGATTGGTATCTACTCACTACTCCTAGTGAGTATGCCACATCTGGTCTTGTACATGTCATGGCGTACATGATAGATCCCACGGCTGAAGCATATGGGACTCTACTCATATGCTCTCTCTCTTCAGGAGTTGTCAGACAATCCTTCTTAGAGAGAGAAATTCCATGGCTATCGGTAGATAGCCCTTCTTAGAATTCTCCATGCTGAACCTCTTCAGCACAGTATCTATGTACATGGACTGGGATAACCCAAGCATCCTTTTAGATCTATCCCTATAGATCTTCATCCCTAGGATGTAGGATGCTTCACCCAAGTCCTTCATTGAGAACTATGATGAAAACCAAACTTTTATTCCCTGTAGTGCGGGGATGTCATTCCCGATTAAGAGAATGTCATCCACGTACAAGATAAGGAATACCATAACTGGACCATTTGCCCATTTATAAATGCAGGGCTCTTCTCCATTCTTAATGAAGCCATATGTTTTGATCACCTTATCAAAATGCATGTTCCAACTCCGAGAAGCTTGCTTCAGTCCATAAATGGATCTCTGAAGCTTGCACACCTTGGACTCATCTGTGGATGTAAATCCTTCAGGTTGTATCATATACACCTCTTCAGTCAGTCTCCATTCAGGAAAGCTGTCTTTACATCCATCTGCCAGATCTCATAATCCAGATGGGCAGCTATTGCAAGCATTATCCGAATAGATTTGAGCATTGCCACAGGAGAAAACATCTCTCATAGTCAATACCATAACATTGATGATACCCCTTGGCAACCAGACGGGCTTTATAGGTCTCCACCTTTCTGTCTGCACCCCTCTTCCTTTTGAAGACCATTTACACCCAATGGGTTTAACCCCTTCAGGTGGGTCAACCAATGTCCATACATCGTTGACCTTCATGGACTCCATTTCGGATTTCATGGCTTCAAGCCATTTCTCAGAATCAGGTCTCTGCATAGCATCCATATAGGTGATCGGATCCTCATTATTCTCATCAAGTTCAATGGGATCACCATCTCGGATCAAGAAACCGTTGTATCTGTCCGGCTGACGTGGTACTCTACCGGATCGCCTTAATGGTACAGGTATATTGGGCTCCGGATCTGATCTAATCATATCCGACTTAGGTTCAGCTATTGGTGTCGGTCCTTCTACCTGTTGAACTTCATCAAGTTCAACCTTAGAGGCAACGATTCCTTCACCAAGGAACTCCTTTTCTAAAAAGATTGCCTTAAGGCTGACGAACACATTTTGTTCATCAGCATGGTAGAAAAAATATCCTTTTGTCTCTTTGGGGTACCCTATGAATGAGCATTTGTCAGACCTAGGTCCAAGTTTGTCTATGACTAATCGTTTGACAGAGGCCGGGCACCCCCAGACCCTAAGGTGTGAAAGTGCTGGCTTACATCTCGTCCATATCTCATATGGAGTCTTGATTACAGACTTACTTGAAACCCTATTTAACAGATAACAGGCCGATTCGAGTGCATATCCCCAGAAGGATATCAGCAAGCTAGCAAAAACCCATCATGGATCGGACCATGTCTAACAAAGTCTGATTCCTCCTTTCAAACACACCATTATGCTGTGGTGTTCCTGGAGGAGTCCATTGGGAGAGAATCCCATTCTCTCCTAGATATGTGAGAAACTCACTAGAAGGGTATTCTCCTTCTCGATCAGATCGAAGAGTTTTAATACTCTTCCCAGTTTGTTTTTCTACTTCACTTCGGAATCATTTGAACATTTCAAATGAATCCGACTTATGTTTCATCAGATAGACATATCCATATTGGGATAGGTCATCCGTGAAAGCTATGAAGTAGAAATATCCACCTCTAGCACTGGTGCTCATGGGCCCGCATACATCAGTATGTACTAGGCCCAAGAGCTCAGTAGCTCTCTCACCTTTTCCAGTAAAAGGTGACTTGGTCATTTTACCAAGAAGACAGAACTCACAGGTTGGAAGTGATTCACAATCACTGACTTTGAGGATTCCCTCTTGAGTCAACCTGTTTATTCTGTTCTTATTTATATGACCTAGCCTCCAATGCCATAAGTAGATATTTGACACACTATCTAATCTAGGGTGCTTGCCAGTAGAATAGACTCTTATCAGGCTTGATCTTTTTGGTCTGGCTCTGCACAGATGTCCCAGCCTGAACTTGCACCTTCTTGACTTTCTTCTTCTTGTTCTTCTTTCCTTTCTCAAAGGGTCGAGAACCAGAAGATGAACCTCCCACTGAGTTCACTGAGTTCACCGACTCCTTGAGGAGTTGGTGATCCTTCTCAAAGTTTTGAAGCAACCCCATTAACCCATGGTAGTTTACTTCAGGCTTTGTCATTCTATAATGAGTGAGGAATGGGAGACAAGACTTGGGCAGCAAGTTCAGTATTGCATCTTTCCCAAGCTACTCATGCAAGGGAAAGCCGAGCTTGCTCAATCGTTCTATCAGCTCGATCATGTACAATACATGATCAGTGACAGAGACTCCATCCCGTATTTTGGCGTTGAAGATGGCACAACTAGTCTTGTGCCTCTCTACGTCATCGGGTGTGCCAAAGGTATCCTCCAACACTTGAAGCATGTCCTTTGGCTGAGCCGTCTCGAATCTGCGACTGAACTCGTCGCTCATGATAGCAGCCAGCATGATACAGCGCACCGTGGTCCGGTCACTGAGCCACTTCTGGTAAGTGTCTCTGATTGTTCCACGTGCATTGACAGCTGGCTCCTCAGGTGCAGGATCCATTATCAAATATAGGATCCTTCATACTCCAGGACTATCTTCAACTTTCGATACCAGCTACCGAAGTTGGGTCCCACCAACTTATCATTGTCCAACAATGATCGGAGCGATAGAAAAGTGGCCATATTTGCACAAAGGAGAACCATAACCTAATTAGTAATTGATTCATTAAACCTAAAGATTTGGACTTTAATCAAAAGGTTTCTCTCATTATTTTATTCGAATTGGTAGCCTCTACCTCCAATTCGAGGAATTACCCTAATTCCTTAGTGGGTACTAGAATCCACTTAGACTGCACACAAGCCCAACTTTGGTTGGCCAACCCATATACATCTAAGGGTAGGTTCATAACCAATTGTTTCTCTAAATAATTTTTAGTAATTTTAATTTTGCCCCAGAAACCTAATCAGTAGGCTTTGGCCTCCACTGTAAGGATCCAGTTAGGTCCAACCATTAACATGATCATACTTGGTGTATCTAACCAACGAATGATTAAGCCCAACTTTGGTTGGCTCACCTAACCACCATTAGAGAGATACTTCCAAGTCGTCATATGATGAGTGATAATTCCATTAGTCAACAAGCACCAGGCCTTTGGGTCTGCAATGATTATTGAGTTCATGGACTCATTATCAAACATCTTAATGGGAGGCTATGACTCAGTTATCTCTATAACTTTATCATTTTAAGGACCTAATAATTTTAGAAGATTTAAATAATATAGAGGATGAGGTCAGATGAACCAGCTTATCATGATCCTCCCACTGGCTTCACCAAGTCAGCTTAAGGGAGACCATTAAAGGGGCTGGTCTAGGAGCACCTAAATCAGTCATACTGATTTACCTAGCTGACATGGGTCAGCTCGAATAGTCAAGTGATCCGATCAAAATATAATTTCACCAAGAGGCCAGGTAAGTTCGATCAGTGGGAGGGTCTGCCAAAGCTTGCCTTAGACACCATCAGAAATGGCCAGGTAAGCGGGCTCCCAATTAAAAACCACCGGTCTGGGTTACCTTAGACACCAACTGGTTTAATTAGTTTTGATTAGATCAACCTAACAGTTCGTGCTAGACCGCTTAGCCAAGAATCAAGTCCATTTGGTTCTCGTTAAAGACATGGACTTGACCAACTACAACTATTGTAATTGATCTAGAGAATCCTTGACCTAATCTAAGACAATAATTGATTAGATTTAGTCAATTCTCTAATTAAGTCCATCTTTAATCTAACCATAGGTCTAACCCAATTAATGGACCTAATTCCCACTAACCCATTAACCCAATGTGTTATGATTTGTGTCTTAGGTTCTTCAATTCACAATCCTAGAACCTAATCAAACAACTTCTTAATTCTTAATTAAGTTTTGGGCTGAGGGTTGGGTTCGGCTTTTCAAAAAATAATTTTCATATTTGTAAAATAATTTTACAATATGATTCTACCAACCATATTGCATGTTTGATTCATAATCAAGATGCAAGTGAAATAAACATGAAACTACTTTAGATCTAATCTAAACAGGTTCATGTAATTGAAACAATTTCAACTTTAAACAATTTTTTTGCACAAAAATTATTAACAAAGAGATTTTATTTCAGATTTAAATATCTTTTAAATCTAATAAATTATAAATTTAATCTAGATCATATCTAATAAATTTATGATTAACGATGGATCTACACAAACTAGGACAACCTTTGCACTGTAAGGGGTAAACCTTACAGCAGGACAATCTTGCAGTTTGTGATTGATCTAAAATTTTAATTTTAGATTTAATAATCAGATTATAAATTAGATCTAATATAAAAAATAATCTAAGCATGTATATATAATCATGTAATAAAGAACCTAGGCTCTGATACCAATTGTAGGAACCAGATCTAGGGTTTCAGGGTTAGATCTTGAAAAAGAGGGTTAGATCTTGAAACTTTTTCAAGATCATACAGCGGAAGACTAAAATAAATCAAAATTTATTTTCTAAGATCAGAAAATCCCTAGATCTAAGATCCTATTACATGATTATTACATGGCATTAAATCAAAAATTAAAATAAATTTAAATATAGTATGAACTACATGTTGATCATATCAACATGTTTCTATACTAGCTACATCTAATGTATGTATTAAACAATAGATCAGATCTATTACCTTGCAAGTTAGACTTCTAACCTTGCTGATCTGGGCTTGAGGATGATGTTGCAAGCCACACACCGTTCGGCCTCTAGGAGTCATCCACACGAGCCCACGAATCTCGATCAAAAGTCCTGCTTCAGGAAATCAGCACAGTATGCTAGTACTGCGCTGATCCTTCTTTGATGGTTGATCAGGTGCCTCCTTCTTCTTGATTTGGACTCTTCCAAAGATGAAAAGTAGAAGGAGGAGTTTCAGATCTGAGACACTCTCAGGAAACTCAAGATGGAAGGAGGAAAGATATGAAAATAAAAATCCTAGAAGAAGACCCTCTTCTTCTTCACGTTTTTCTCTCTAGACACCCAAACTTGCGTCTTTTATATCTCCACGACCCAAAGGTATTTCTCTCTGATTTTTGGATGGCAGAAAGGTCTCTCAAATATCTATCTCCACCAAAATTTCATGAAGAAACTCGTCTTATATAGAGAGATATGATAGAGTCCTTGTCTAGGTCAAACACCTAGTCAAGGCTTATCCAAACATGGCAAGTTAAGGGACGCCCAACTCTTGAGCACCTCCTCCATATTTTCGTACATGGATCACCAGCAAAGGGTTCACAATGTAAACCCTAAAGGCCATGAAAATTTCAAAAAAAATTTGGATAAATTCGGTGCAAAATTGAAAGAGTTTTGGATTTCTAAAACTCTATCTCATAGAATTCAAAATCCAAACTTATTCCTTTTAGATTTGATCCAAACCACCTTCCATGTAAGAAAGAAGAGAAGAGACCTTTTGTGAATGTGAGAGAGATCTGGGAGAGGGCTTTTGTCACACAAAATAAGTGGAGATTGGCGTTGAATTAAGAGAGAGGGCGTGGAGAAGGCTTATGCGGCGCAAGGTGGAATCCTAGTCCTACTAGGATTCTGTCTCATGACTTGTTTTAATTTGGTTTCCCAAACCAAATCAAATCAAAATTAGATCAACCCAATTAAAATAGGTCTTAACCCAATTAAGAACCTAATTTAATCAGATTAAATTAGATTTAAATCTGATTTAATTTTCTAATCAAATTAGAAATTAGATTGACCCAAGTCCTAGTTGAACTAGGACTAGTCTTTTCTTGCACTTGGCTTATCCAATAAACCAATTGGACTTGATCCAATCAAGCCCAAACCAAATCTAATTAAATTATATTTAATTAGACTTAATCTCAACCCATTGGCTTAATCAAATTAAGCCAATTAGCAATCAAATTGCTAATCGATCCTCCTGCAACACTTGTACTGGGTTAAATGTCAATTGTATTGATCATTTAACCCTAGAATGATTCTTAATCGTTGATCAACCATCCGATCGGATCATGAACTCTAATGTGTGTGACCTCATAGGTTCGAACCTAAACTGGTAGCATAGGAACAAATTCTTATACCAATCGAAGTGACCATCTAGCAATGATACCCGAGACCGGATAGGTCGAATGTGTAGAACAACATCCTTAGAACCCATGCGGATATAGTTTTCATATAATTCATCCCTTTGACCAAAATGATCATAGGACACCCTAGAGCTCAACTGTCAACTCTGATCAGGTTGTCCACATTGTATTTCAAAATATCAAATCCATCTGATGGATTACCCTGGCCAAGGTTTTGCTAAATTGAAATACAGCGACTCATTCTTCTCCAACTCTTGGAGTGGTCAATCCCATCTCGATCACACTCTGACTTCGCAAGTACTTGACTGTGCCCAGAAGCCTTCCATCCCTGAATTAGAAATTCAGTTAGTCCAGTACCAAAGCACAGTGAGTTGCTTGCAAGTCACTGAGGTGATCTCAAGTCTAAGGGACACTTATACCTATATCCCATCAGAGACATTCTCGACAGCAGAATGCTCTGGAGTTGGTCACGTTCAATGACGATGTACCCTTACATCTCACCTGTATGCCTTACCAGTGTCTCCATACTCTTTGGTTAAGAGGACAACCAACCCATATGGCCTACAGCGACCTATGCTCGATAGAAGCTGTCGTCCTTATTAACAGCCTATCATTTGGTCGTGAACAGTTTTAAGGACTAATCGATAAATCCTCTCTTTATCGAATCTAAATAGTCCTAAGGACTTCATCATAACAACGGAGTTCATTAGAAGATGAAAGCTTATGATGAAAATGCCAAATATATTTTATTTATTAACAAATCAATTACAATACTTGGTTGCTCAACCGTCAACAGTTTGACGATTGGCTTTTTGGGACACATTTCCCAACAAGATCGTCTTAGTGACTTGGAAGCAACTCACTGTGCTTTGGTACTGGACTAACTAAATTTCTAATTCAGGGATGGAAGGCTTTTGGGCACAGTCAAGTACTTGCGAAGTCAGAGTGTGATGGAGGTGGGATTGACCACTCCAAGAGTTGGAGAAGAATGAGTCGCTGTATTTTAATTTAGCAAAACCTTGGCCAGGGTAATCCATCAGATGAATTTGATATTTTGAAATACAATGTGGACAACCTGATCAGAGTTGACAGTTGAACTCTGGGTGTCCTATGATCATTTTGGTCAAGGAGATGAATTATATGAAAACTATATCCGCATGGGTTCTAAGGATGTTGTTCTACACATTCGACCTATCCGGTCGTCGAGTACCATTGCTAGATGGTCACTTCGATTGGTACAGGAATTTGTTCTTGTGCTACCGACTTAGGTTCAGACCTATGAGGTCACACACATTAGAGTTCATGATCCGATCGGATGGTGATCAACGATTAAGAATCGTTCTGGGGTTAAATGATCAATACGATTGACATTTAACCCAGTGCAAGTGTTGTAGGAGGATCGATTAGCAATTTGATTGCTAATTGGCTTAATTTGATTAAGCCAATGGACTGAGATTAAGTCTAATTAAATATGATTTAATTAGATTTAGTTTGGGCTTGATTGGATCAAGTCCAATTGGTTTATTGGATAAGCCAAGTGCAAAAAAAAACTAGTCCTAGTTCAACTAGGACTTGGGTCAATCTAATTTCTAATTTAATTAAAAAATTAAATCAGATTTAAATATAATTTAAACTGATTAAATTAGGTTCTTAATTAGGTTAAGACCTATTTTAATTGGGTTGATCTAATTTTGGTTTGATTTGGTTTGATTTGATTTGAGAAACCAAATTAAAACAAGTCATAAGATAGAATCCTAGTAAGACTAGGATTCCACCTTGCACCACATAAGCCTTCCCCACGCCCTCTTTCTCATTCAACGCCAATCTCCTCTTATTTTGGGTGACAAAAGTCCTCTCCCTGATCTCTCACACGTTCACAAAAGGTCTCCTCTCTTCTTTCTTACATGGAAGGTGGTTTGGATCAAATCAAAGAGGAATAAGTTTGGATTTTGAATTCTTTGAGATAGAGTTTTAGAAATCCAAAACTCTTTTAATTTTGCATCAAATTTATCTAATTTTTTTTTGGAATTTTTGTGGCTTTTAGGGTACATATTATGCACCCTTTTTTGATTATCCATGCATGAAAATAAGGAGGAGGTGCTCAAGAGTTGGGCACCCCTTAATTTGCCATGTTTGGATAAGCCTTGACTAGGTATTTGACCTAGACAAGAACTCTATCATATCTCTCTATGTAAAATAAGTTTCTTCATGAAATTTTTGAAGACGATAGAGATTTGAGAGACCTTTGGGCCATCCAAAAATTAGAGAGAAAGACCTTTAGGTAGTGGAGATATAATAGACACAAGTTAGGGTGTCCAGAGAGAGAAATGAGAAGAAGAAGAGGGTCTTCTTCTAGGGTTATTTGTTTTCATATCTTTCCTCCCTCCATCTTGA
>NC_026000.2:79000279-79064686 GCF_000442705.2 Elaeis guineensis
GTTTCCTAAGAGCGTCTCAGATTTGAAACTCCTCATTCTACTTTTCATCTTTAGAAGAGTCCAAATTAAGAAGGAGGCACCTGATCAACTATCAAAGAAGGATCAGCGCAGTACTAGCATACTATGCTGATTTCCTGAAGTAGGACTTCTGATCGAGATTTGTGGGCTCGTGTGGACGACTCCTAGAGGCCGAATGCATGTGCGGCTTACAACGTCATCCTCAAGCCCAGATCAGTGAGGTTAGAATATCTAACTTGCAAGGTAATAGATCTGATCTATTATTTAATACATACATTAGATATAGTATAGAAACATGTTGATATGATCAACATGTAGTTCATGCTATATTTATATATTTTAATTTTTGATTTAATGATATGTAATAATCATATAATAGGATCTTAGATCTAGAGATTCTCTGATTTTAAAAAATAATTTTGATTTATTTTAGTCTTCCGCTGTATGATCTTGAAAAAGTTTCAAGATCTAACCCTGAAACCCTAGATCTGGTTCCTACAATTGGTATCAGAGCCTAGATTCTTTATTACATGATTATTTATACATGCTTAGATTATTTCTTAAATTAAATCTAATTTATAATCTGATTATTAAATCTAAAATTAAAATTTTAGATCAATCACGAACTGCAAGGTTGTCCTACTGTAAGGTTTACCCCTTACAGTGCAAAGGTTGTCCAAGTTTGTGTAGATCTATCTTTAATCATAAATTTGTTAGATATGATCTAAATTAAATTTATAATTTATTAGATTTAAAAGATATTTAAATCTGAAATAAAATCTTTTTATTAATAATTTTTATGCAAAAAAATTATTTAAAGTTGAAATTGTTTCAATAACATGAACCTGTTTAGATTAGATCTAAAGTAGTTTCATGTTTATTTCATTTGTATCTTGATTATGAATCAAACATGCAATATGGTTGGTAGAATTATATTATAAAATTATTTTACAAATATGAAAATTATTTTTTAAAAAGCCAAACCCAATCCTCAGCCCAAAACTTAATTAAGAATTAAGAAGTTGTTTGATTGGGTTCTAGGATTGTGAATTGAAGAACCTAAGACACAAACCATAACACATTGGGTTAATGGGTTAGTGGGAATTAGGTCCATTAATTGGGTTAGACCTATGGTTAGATTGAAGATGGACTTAATTAGAGAATTGACTAAATCTAATCAATTGTTGTCTTAGATTAGGTCAAGGATTCTCTAGATCAATTACAATAGTTGTAGTTGGTCAAGTCCATGTCTTTAATGAGAACCAAATGGACTTGGTTCTTGGCTAAGTAGTCTAACACAAACTGTTAGGTTGATCTAATCGAAACTAATTAAACCAGTTGGTGTCTAAGGTAAACCAGACCGGTAGTTTTTAATTGGGAGCCCGCTTACCTGGCCATTTCTGATGGTGTCTAAGGCAAGCTTTGGCAGACCCTCCCACTGATCAAACTTACCTGGCCTCTTGGTGAAATTATGTTTTGATCGGATCACTTGACTATTCGAGCTGACCCATGTCAGCTAGGTAAATCAGTGTGACTGATTTAGGTACTCCTAGACCAGCCCTTTTAATGGTCTCCCTTAAGCTGACTGGGTGAAGCCAGTGGGAGGATCATGATAAGCTAGTTCATCTGACCTCATCCTCTATATTATTAAATTTTTTTAAAATTATTAGATCCTTAAAATGATAAAGTTATGGAGATAACTGAGTCATAGCCTCCCATTAAGGTGTTTGATAATGAGTCCATTAACTCAATAATCATTGCAGACCCAAAGGCCTGGTGCTTGTTGACTAATGGAATTATCACTCATCATATGACGACTTGGAAGTGTTTCTCTAATGGTGGTTAGGTGAGCCAACCAAAGTTGGGCTTAATCATTCGTTGGTCAGATACACCAAGTATGATCATGTTAATGGTTGGACCTAACCGGATCCTTACAGTGGAGGCCAAAGCCTACTGATTAGGTTTCTGGGGCAAAATTAAAATTACTAAAAATTATTTAGAGAAACAATTGGTTATGAACCTACCCTTAGATGTACATGGGTTGGCCAACCAAAGTTGGGCTTGTGTGCAGTCTAAGTGGATTCTAGTACCCACTAAGGAATTAGGGTAATTTCTCGAATTGGAGGTAGAGGCTACCAATTCGAATAAAATAATGAGAGAAACCTTTTGATTAATGTCCAAATCTTTAGGTTTAATGAATCAATTACTAATTAGGTTATGGTTCTCCTTTATGTAAATATGGCCACTTCCCTATCGCTTCGATCATTGTTGGATAATGATAAGTTGGTGGGACCCAACTTTGATAGCTGGTACCGAAAGTTGAAGATAGTCCTGGAGCATGAATGGATCCTATATGTGATAATGGATCCTGCACCTGAGGAGCCAGCTGTCAATGCACGTGGAACAGTCAGAGACACTTACCAGAAGTGGCTCAGTGATCGGACCACGATGTGCTGTATCATGCTGGCTGCTATGAGCGATGAGTTCAGTCGCAGATTCGAGATGGCTCAGCCAAAGGACATGCTTCAAGTGTTGGAGGATGCCTTTGGCACACCCGATGACGTGGAGAGGCACAAGACTAGTTGTGCCATCTTCAACGCCAAAATACGGGATGGTACCTCTGTCACTGATCATGTATTGTATATGATCGAGCTGATGGAATGATTGAGCAAGCTCGACTTTTCCTTGCATGAGCAGCTTGGGAAAGATGCAATACTGAACTCGCTGCCCAAGTCTTATCTCCCATTCCTCACTCATTATAGAAAGACAAAGTCTAAAGTAAACTACCACGGATTACTGGGGTTGCTTCAGAACTTTGAGAAGGATCACCAACTCCTCAAGGAGTCGGTGAACTCAGTGGGAGGTTCGTCTTCTGGTTCTCAACCTTTTGAGAAAGGGAAGAAGAACAAGAAGAAGAAAGTGAAGAAGGTGCAAGTTCAGGCTGGGATATCAGTGCAGAGCCAGACCAAAAAGATCAAGCCTGATAAGAGTCTATTCTACTGGCAAGCACCCTAGATTAGATAGTGTGTCAGATATCTACTTATGGCACTGTAGGCTAGGTCATATAAACAAGAACAGAATAAACAGGTTGACTCAAAAGGGAATCCTCGAAGTCAGTGATTGTGAATCACATCCAACCTGTGAGTCCTATCTTCTTTGTAAAATGACCAAGTCACCTTTTACTGAAAATGGTAAGAGAGCTACTGAGCTCTTGGGCCTAGTACATACTGATGTATGCGGGCCCATAAGCACCAGTGCTACAGGTGGATATTTCTACTTCATAACTTTCACAGATGACCTATCCCGATATGGATATGTCTATCTGATGAAACATAAGTCGGATTCATTTGAAATGTTCAAACGATTCCGAAGTGAAGTAGAAAAACAAACTGGGAAGAGTATTAAAACTCTTCGATCTGATCGAGGAGGAGAATATCTTTCTAGTGAGTTTCTCACATATCTAGGAGAGAATGGGATTCTCTCCCAATGGACTCCTCCAGGAACACCACAGCATAATGGTGTGTCTGAAAGGAGGAATCGGACTCTGTTAGACATGATCCGATCCATGATGGGTTTTGCTAGCTTGCCGATATTCTTCTGGGGATATGCACTCGATCGGCCTGTTATCTGTTAAATAAGGTTCTAAGTAAGTCTGTAATTAAGACTCCATATGAGATATGGACGGGACGTAAGCCAGCACTTTCACACCTTAGGGTCTGGGGGTGCCCGACCTATGTCAAACGATTAGTCACAGATAAACTTGGAACTAGGTCTGACAAATACTCATTCATAGGGTACCCCAAAGAGATAAAAGGATATTTTTTCTACCGTGCTGATGAACAAAAGGTGTTCGTTAGCCTTAAGGCAATCTTTTTAGAAAAGGAGTTCCTTGGTGAAGGAACCGTTGCCTCTAAGGTTGAACTTGATGAAGTTCAACAGGTAGAAGGACCGACACCAATAGCAGAACCTGAGTCGGATATGATTAGATCAGATTCGAAGCCCAATGTACCTGCACCATTAAGACGATCCGATAGAGTACCACGTCAGTCGGACAGATACTACAGTTTCTTGGTCCAAGATGGTGATCCCATCAAACATGATGAGAATAATGAGGATCCGATCACCTATATGGATGCAATGCAGAGATCTGATTCCGAGAAATGGCTTGAAGCCATGAAATTCGAAATGGAGTCCATGAAGGTCAATGATGTATGGACATTGGTTGACCCACCTGAAGGGGTTAAACCCATTGGGTATAAATGGGTCTTCAAAAGGAAGAGGGGCACAGATGGAAAGGTGGAGACCTTTAAAACCCGTCTGGTCGCCAAGGGGTATCGTCAACATTATTGTATTGATTATGATGAGATATTTTTCCCTGTGGTAATGCTCAAATCCATTCGGATAATGCTTGCAATAGCTGCCCATCTGGATTATGAGATCTGGCAGATGGATGTAAAGACAGCTTTTCTGAATGGAGAGCTGACCGAAGAGGTGTATATGATACAACCTTAGGGGTTTACATCCACAGATGAGTCCAAGGTGTGCAAGCTTTAGAGATCCATTTATGGATTGAAGCAAGCTTCTCGGAGTTGGAACATGCATTTTGATAAGGTGATCAAAACATATGGCTTCATTAAGAATGGAGAAGAGCCCTGCATCTATAAATGGGCAAATGGTCCAGTTGTGGTATTCCTTGTCTTGCACGTGGATGACATTCTCTTAATCGGGAATGACATCCCCGCACTACAGGGAATAAAAGTTTGGTTGTCATCACAGTTCTCCATGAAGGACTTGGGTGAAGCATCCTACATCCTAGGGATGAAGATCTATAGGGATAGATCTAAAAGGATGCTTGGGTTATCCCTGTCCATGTACATAGACACTGTACTGAAGAGGTTCATCATGGAGAATTCCAAAAAGGACTATCTACCGATAGGCCAAGAAATTTCTCTCTCTAAGAAGGATTGTCCGACAACTCCTGAAGAAAGAGAGCGTATGAGTAGAGTCCCATATGCTTCAGCCGTGGGATCTATTATGTATGCCATGATATGTACAAGACTAGATGTGGCATACTCACTAGGGTAGTGAGTAGATACCAATCTGATCCTGGAAAAAATCACTGAAAAGTGGTTAAAGCCATCCTTAAGTATTTGAGAAATACTAAGGACCAATGGTTGGTTTATGGCGAGTCAGATCTGAAACTTGTGGGGTTCACAGACTCTAGCTTCCAATCTGACTATGATGACAGTAGGAGCATGTCGGGTTATATCTTTACTCTGAATGGTGGAGCCATCTGCTGGAAGAGTTCCAAGCAACATATTATGGCAGATTCTGTTTGTGAAGCGGAGTACATCGCAGCATCGGATGCCATGAAGGAAGCTGTGTGGCTGAGGAAATTCATCAACAAGCTCGGAGTAGCACCCTCCCTTGATAGTCCGGTCCTGCTCTACTGTGACAGCACTGGTGCCATAGCTCAGGTGAAGGAACCCAAAGCACATCAGCAGACGAAGCACATCTTGCACCGTTTCCATATGGTCCAAGAGATCGTGGATCGAGGTGACGTCGACCTTCAGAAGATCGACGGAAAGGAGAACCTGGCCGACCCCTTCACTAAAGCCCTGGCGATAAAGGAGTTCGACAACCACAAGTCGAAGATGGGTATTAGATACTGTGCCGAGTGGCTTTAGGACAAGTAGGAGTTGTTGGAAAATGTGTCCCAAAAAGCCAATCGTCAAGCTGTTGACGGTTGAGCAACAAAGTATTGTAATTGATTTGTTAATAAATAAAATATATTTGGTATTTTCATCATAAGCTTTCATCTTCTAATGAACTCCGTTGTTATGATGAAGTCCTTAGGACTATTTAAGTTCAATAAAGAGAGGATTTATCGATTAGTCCTTAAAACTGTTCACGACCAAATGATAGGCTGTTATTAAGGACGACATCTTCTATCGAGCATTGGTCGCTGTAGGCCATATGGGTTGGTTGTCCTCTTAACCAAAGAGTGTGGAGACACTGGTGTGGCATACAGGTGAGATGTACTAGTACATCATCATTGAACGTGACCAACTCCAAAGCATTCTGCTGTCGAGAATGTCTCTGATGGGATATAGGTATAAGTGTCCCTTAGACCTGAGATCGTCTCAGTGACTTGCAAGCGACTCACTGTGCTTTGGTACTGGACTAACTGAATTTCTAATTCAGGGATAGAAGGCTTCTGGGCACAGTCAAGTACTTGCGAAGTTAGAGTGTGATCGAGATGGGATTGACCACTCCAAGAGTTGGAGAAGAATGAGTCACTGTATTTCAATTTAGCAAAATCTTGGCCAGGGTAATCCATCAGATGGATTTGATATTTTGAAATACAATGTGGACAACCTGATCAGAGTTGACAGTTGAACTCTAGGGTGTCCTATGATCATTTTGGTCAAGGGGATGAATTATATGAAAACTATATCCGCATGGGTTCTAAGGATGTTGTTCTACACATTCAACCTATCCGGTCATCGGGTACCATTGCTAGATGGTCACTTCGATTGGTACAGAAATTTATTTCTGTGCTACCAGCTTAGGTTCTGACCTATGAGGTCACACACATTAGACTTTATGATCCGATCGGATGGTTGATCAATGATTAAGAATCGTTCTATGGTTAAATGATCAATACGATTGACATTTAACCCAGTGCAAGTGTTGTAGGAGGATCAATTAGCAATTCGATTGCTAATTGGCTTAATTTGATTAAGCCAATGGGTTGAGATTAAGTCTAATTAAATATAATTTAATTAGATTTAGTTTGAACTTGATTGGATCAAGTCAATTGGTTTATTGGATAAGCCAAGTGCAAGAAAAAAACTAGTCCTAGTTCAACTAGGACTTGGGTCAATCTAATTTCTAATTTAATTAGAAAATTAAATCAGATTTAAATCTAATTTAATCTGATTAAATTAGATTCTTAATTGGGTTAAGATCTATTTTAATTAGATTGATCTAATTTTGGTTTGATTTGGTTTGAAAAACCAAATTAAAACAAGTCATAAGATAGAATCTAGTAAGACTAGGATTCCACCTTGCACCACACAAGCCTTCCCCACGCCCTCTCTCTCATTCAATGCCAATCTCCTCTTATTTTATGTGACAAAAGCCCTCTCCCAGGTCTCTCCCATGTTCACAAAAGGTCTCCTCTCTTCTTTCTTACATGGAAGGTGGTTTGGATCAAATCAAAGAGGAATAAGTTTGGATTTTGAATTCTATGAGATAGAGTTTTAGAAATCCAAAACTCTTTCAATTTTGCATCGAATTTTTCAAATTTTTTTTGGAATTTTTGTGACTTTTAGGGTACATATTGTGCACCATTTTATAATAATCCTTGCACAAAAATAAGGAGGATGTGCTCAAGAGTTGGGCGCCCCTTAACTTGCCATGTTTGGATAAGCCTTGACTAGGTATTTGACCTAGACAAGGAATCTATCATATCTCTCTATATAAAATGAGTTTCTTCATGAAAGTTTTGGAGAAGATATAGATTTGAGAAGCTTTGAACCATCCAAAAATCAGAGAGAAAGACCTTTGGGTCGTGGAGATATAATAGACACAAGTTAGGATGTCTAGAGAGAGAAACGAGAAGAAGAAGAGGGTCTTTTTCTAGGGTTATTTATTTTCATATCTTTCCTCCCTCCATCTTGAGTTTCCTGAGAGTGTCTCAGATCTAAAACTCCTCCTTCTACTTTCTATCTTTGGAAGAGTCCAAATCAAGAAGAAAGAGGCACCTGATCAACCACCAAAGAAGGATCAGCGCAGTACTAGCATACTGTGCTGATTTCCTGAAGCAGAACTTCTGATCGAGATTCGTGGGCTCATGTGGACGACTCTGTAGGAACCAGATCTAGGGTTTCAGGGTTAGATCTTGAAAAAGAGGGTTAGATCTTGAAACTTTTTCAAGATCATACAGCGGAAGACTAAAATAAATCAAAATTTATTTTCTAAGATCAGAAAATCTCTAGATCTAAGATCCTATTACATGATTATTACATAGCATTAAATTAAAAATTAAAATATATATAAATATAGTATGAACTACATGTTGATCATATCAACATGTTTCTATACTAGCTACATCTAATGTATGTATTAAACAATAGATCAGATCTATTACCTTGCAAGTTAGATGTTCTAACCTTGTTGATCTGGGCTTGAGGATGATGTTGCAAGCCGTACATGCGTTCGGCCTCTAGGAGTCGTCCACACGAGCCCATGAATCTCGATCAAAAGTCCTGCTTCAGGAAATCAGCACAGTATGCTAGTACTGCGTTGATCCTTCTTTGATGGTTGATCAGGTGCCTCCTTCTTCTTGATTTGGACTCTTTCAAAGATGAAAAGTAAAAGGAGGAGATTCGGATCTGAGACTCTCTCAGGAAACTCAAGATGGAGGGAGGAAAGATATGTAAACAAAAAACCCAAGAAGAAGACCCTCTTCTTCTTCACATTTTTCTCTCTAGACACCCAAACTTGCATCTTTTATATCTCCATGATCCAAAGGTATTTCTCTCTAATTTTTGGATGGCACAAAGGTCTCTCAAATTTCTAATTTTTTCTAAAATTTCAAGAAGAAACGCATCTTATATAGAGAGATATGATAGAGTCCTTGTCTAGGTCAAACACCTAGTCAAGGCTTATCCAAACATGGCAAGTTAAGGGACGCCCAACTCTTGAGCACCTCCTTCATATTTTCATGTATGGATCAACAGAAAAGAGTGCACAATGTATACCTTAAAAGCCACAAAAATTTCAAAAAAAAATTTGGATAAATTCAATGCAAAATTGAAAGAGTTTTGGATTTCTAAAACTCTATCTCATAGAATTCGAAATCCAAACTTATTCCTTTTAGATTTGATCCAAACCACCTTCCATGTAAGAAAGAAGAGAGGAGACCTTTTGTGAACATGGGAGAGATCTGAGAGAGGGCTTTTGTTGCACAAAATAAGTGGAGATTGGTGTTGAATAAGAGAGAGGGCGTGGAGAAGGCTTATGTGGCGCAAGGTGGAATCCTAGTCCTACTAGGATTCTGTCTTATGACTTGTTTTAATTTGGTTTCCCAAACTAAATCAAATCAAAATTAGATCAACCCAATTAAAATAGGTCTTAACCCAATTAAGAATCTAATTTAATCAGATTAAATTAGATTTAAATCTGATTTAATTTTCTAATCAAATTAGAAATTAGATTGACCCAAGTCCTAGTTGAACTAGGACTAGTTTTTCTTGCACTTGGCTTATCCAATAAACCAATTGGACTTGATCCAATCAAGCCCAAAATAAATTTAATTAAATTATATTTAATTAGACTTAATCTCAATCCATTGACTTAATCAAATTAAGCCAATTAGCAATCAAATTGCTAATCGATCCTCCTGCAACACTTACACTGGGTTAAATGTCAATCGTATTGATCATTTAACCCTAGAATGATTCTTAATCGTTGATCAACCATCTGATCAGATCATGAACTCTAATGTGTGTGACCTCATAGGTCTGAACCTAAGCCGGTAGTATAGGAATAAATTCTATACCAATCGAAGTGACCATCTAGCAATGGTACCCAACGATCGGATAGGTCGAATGTGTAGAACAACATCCTTAGAACCCATGCGGATATAGTTTTCATATAATTCATCCCCTTGACCAAAATGATCATAGGACACCCCAGAGTTTAACTGTCGACTCTGATCAGGTTGTCCACATTGTATTTCAAAATATCAAATCCATCTGATGGATTACCCTGGCCAAGGTTTTGCTAAATTGAAATACAACGACTCATTCTTCTCCAACTCTTGGAGTGGTCAATCCCATCTCGATCACACTCTGACTTCGCAAGTACTTGACTGTGCCCAGAAGCCTTCCATCCCTAAATTAGAAATTCAGTTAGTCCAGTACCAAAGCACAGTGAGTTGCTTGCAAGTCACTAAGGCGATCTCAGGTCTAAGGGACACTTATACCTATATCCCATCAGAGATATTCTCGACAGTAGAATACTCTGGAGTTGGTCACGTTCAATGATGATGTACCCTTACATCTCACCTGTATGCCATACTAGTGTTTCCACACTCTTTGGTTAAGAGGACAACCAACCCATATGGCCTACAGCGACCTATGCTCGATAGAAGCTGTCGTCCTTATTAATAGCCTATCATTTGGTCGTGAACAGTTTCAAGGACTAATCGATAAATCCTCTCTTTATCGAACTTAAATAGTCCTAAGGACTTCATCATAACAACGGAGTTCATTAGAAGATGAAAGCTTATGATGAAAATGCCAAATATATTTTATTTATTAACAAATCAATTACAATACTTGGTTGCTCAACCGTCAACAGCTTGACGATTGGTTTTTTGGGACACATTTCCCAACAGACTCCTAGAGGCCGGACGTATGTGCGGCTTGCAACATCATCCTCAAGTCCGGATCAGTGAGGTTAGAACGTCTAACTTGCAAGGTAATTGATCTGATCTATTGTTTAATACATACATTAGATGTAGTATAGAAACATGTTGATATGATCAACATGTAGTTCATGCTATATTTATATATTTTAATTTCTGATTTAATGCTATGTAATAATCATGTAATAGGATCTTAGATCTAGAGATTTTCTAATTTTAAAAAATAATTTTGATTTATTTTAGTCTTCCGCTGTATGATCTTGAAAAAGTTTCAAGATCTAACCCTGAAACCCTAGATCTGGTTCCTACACACTGCACAACAGCATGGCCTGTTGGAATTTTGTGTAGGGGTATTTCAATTTTTTTTTAAATAATATAACAGAATAGAAGATTAAAATATCTTTTAATCTAAATCATGTATGTATAAAATATAAAACATAAAAATTTACTTCATATGTTGAAATTGAACACATGCTGAATTTTATGCTAAAATTAAATATGTGATCGAATCATATACCTATTTCATAATTTTTTCCTTCGAATCTAGATCTAGAAGAGAGTAGATTCTTTCTTAGCTGTGCAAGTGCCCGACCTTTATGGTTATTACTCAGGATCAATCTGGAACAGTCCTCTATGGTGTTGATCTTTTTTCTCCAAGAATGATCACCCTACAAATCTGAACGAAGCCTGAATCATGATCAACTCTTTAATCTTTTTTTTGATATTTTTTTTCTCTTCTTTTCTTTCTCTCCTTTTCTTGATTATGAAGCAACCAAGATCTAAAAACTAGCCACTAAAGAGGATGCCCAAACTCCTTTTGGGCATGGATATGGAGGATGCCTAAGCTGCTTGGGCATTGGAACTAGAAAGAAGAAGAGAGGGAGGTGTGGGGAGACCTTAGGAGGCATAGGAGCTATTGAAAATCTGATAATAAGAGTCTTAGAAAAGGCTCCTTTAAATAGGTAAAAGGTTTGAATCCTATTTAAAACTAAATAACCTCTTAATACAAGTCCTACTTGCATTAGGAATCTTTGTAGTCTTAGATATTTAACCCCCTTTAGGAGATCTATAATGCACCAACTATTGGAGGCTTTTCACCCACTTTTTCATATGCCACATAGAGCCTAAGGGATGCCCCATGCTGATCCTTCATGTCCTCTTTCATGTAGGCACGTCCAACTTGATCAAATCAAGTGGCGCCCCAATGCAAACAATCAAAAAATTTAATTAAGGGTTTGAACTCTTAATACATATGACCAAAATCCTAGAGACCCAACAATTGAAGCCCAATGAATTTAATTTATATAGGTTATTAGCAGGTAATCAGCTTGAATTAATCTTATCAAATAAGTAATTCAAGTTTAAAAAAATAATTAGATTTAACCATATACTAGCAAAGTTATTCTGAATCCAATAGGATTTTTCTAAACCCAATTGAGACTTCATAAGCCCAATTGCTTATTGCAGATTAAATTTCTTTATTGTATAACCCTATAAGTTCAATTCATCTGATAATGAGATATACCATGATCTCTATCATAGTATCATTGAAACTTTTTTTAACGAGTCAGAATGATTCCACTCTAACTCATCAAGAATTGTCGATCCTGAGTAACTTTAGTGAGCTCTCACAATCCACCAATGACATCTCGCAGTATATAGTGACAATCCAATACAGCTGAAAAGAATCTCAAGGTGTAGTTCACATATGATTCAGTCCCTCTATCGTGTGTCTAGACTAGATAGCAGATCATGGATAAATCATCAAACTTCATCATTAGTCATATGATAGATTCGATTAGCTCAAATTCAATTATGATCCTCATGAAAACTCTTTTCCATTGATCATACTGTTGTGGTCACAGACTCTTGGACTTAGCCTCTTAAATCTCATAGGACTACTCCTTTCTATCAAGATTGATAGATTCAATCTAGATGCATATTCTACTCCTACAGTGGATCAACTATCACCAACATCCAATACAAAATCTCATTAAGGCCATATTTATGTTAGAAAATATATCTCAAAAGCTAATCGTCAACCTGTTGACAGTTGAGCAACCTTGTATTGTAATTGATTTGTTAATAAATAAAATATATTTTTAGCATTTTCATCATAAGTTTTGATCTTCTAATGAACTCCGTTGTTGTGATGAAGTCCTTAGGATTATTTAGATTCAAAAAAGAGAGAATTTATCGATTAGTCCTTAAAATTATTCACGACTAAATGATAGACTGTTAATAAGGACGACAGCTTCTATCAAGTATAGATCGCTGTAGGCCATATGGGTTGGTTGTCCTCTTAACCAAAGAGTGTGGAGATATTCATATGGCATACAGGTGAGATATAAGGGTATATTATCATTGAACATGACCAACTTTAGAATATTTTGCTATCAAGAATATCTCTGATGGGATATAGACTCCAAGAGTTGGAGAAGAATGAGTCGTATTTTAATTTAGCAAAATCTTGACCAGGGTAATCCATCAGATGGATTTGATATTTTAAAATGCAATGTAGACAACCTGATCAGAGTTGATAGTTGAACTCTGAGGTATCCTATGAGCATTTTGGTCAAGGAGATGAATTATATGAAAACTATATCCGCATGGGTTCTAAGGATGTTGTTCTACACATTCGACCTATCCGACCGTCGGGCACCATTGCTAGATGGTCACTTTGATTGGTATAAAAAATTATTTTTATGCTACCAGTTTAGGTTCAGACCTATGAGGTCACACACATAAGAGTTCACGATCTGATCGGATGGTTGATCAACGATTAAGAATCATTCTAGGGTTAAACTATCAATACGATTGACATTTAATCTAGTGCAAGTGTTGCAAGAGGATCGATTAGCAATTTGATTGCTAATTAGCTTAATTTAATTAAACTAATGTATTGAAATTAAGTTTAATTGAATATAATTTAATTAGATTTAGTTTGAGCTTGATTGGATCAAGTCTAATTAATTTATTGGATAAGTCAAATGCTAGAAAAAACTAGTTCTGGTTCAATTAGAACTTGGGTCAACCTAATTTCTAATTCGATTAAAAAATTAAATTAGATTTAAATCTAATTTAATTTGATTAAATTAGATTCTGTTGGTGCAAAAATCCACTTGCACCAGAGAAGCTGGAGTCGCGGTCACCGTCGGGACCTGCAAAAGAAGCCTAAACCGGAGGTGGGGTTGCTCTGGCAAGACCCTCCGACGCTCAAGTCAGTTCTCTGCCTCAACAAGAATGGAGTGCTCGAACAGAAATTTTAGCAGAGTTTTTAGGTAAAAATGAGAGCTTATAGAATAACGTATCTGGGGTCCCCTTTTATAGGTGGAGGGGGCTGCAAGCTGATAGCGACATCTGTAACCGTCTGGTAGTGGGCTGCCCAGGGTCATGCAGAGTTTGTTGCGAAGAGTAGTGGAGTAGACCCGTGGCTATCACCGAAGCGCACCACGTGAAGTCTGCCGCAGGGAGTGGAGCGGCGTCCATTGTCGCGACTTGCCAGGTGATGGAAGAATCGCACGGTATCCATCACAGGAAGTGGAGCAGTGCTGTGGCCGTTACTGCGGCCTGCCAGGGAGTAATGAAGCCGCATAGGATCCACCGTAGGGAGTAATGGAGCCGCATAGGATTCGCCGAAGGGAGTAATGGAGCCACGTAGAATTCGCCGAAGGGAGTGGAGTAGAATCGTGGCCGTTACTACGGCCTGCCAGGGAGTTTAGACTTGTCGGCTGAAGTTCGATTGGAGTCTATAGCTAGAGAAAGGTGGCTAACTATCTGTCTGAGAGGAGCTTGGAGTCTGGCTCTCGCAGGAGCCCAGATGGAGTCTTCTTTCAGTTGAAGTCGGGGATGAAGTCTGTCTCCCACAAGAGCCCGGACGGAGTCTTCCCGCAGCTGGGGTTGGAGACGAGGTCTGGCTCCCGTAGGAGTTCGGGCGAAGTCTACCTGCATTTGAAATTGGTAGTGAAGTCCGGCTCCCGTAGGAGTCCGGACGAAGTTTACCTGCAAGTAGAGTCGTGGGCGGAGTCCAGCTCCCGTAGGAGCTTGGGCGGAGCCTGCGGGCGAAGTCGTGGGCGAGGTCTGGCTCCCGTAGGAGTCCGATGAAGCTTACCTGCAATTGGAGTCAGGGACGAAGTCGACTCTCGTAGGAGTCCGAACGAAGTTTACCTGCAGCTGGAGTCGTGGGCAGAGTCCGGCTCCCATAGGAGCCCAGGCGGAGCCTGCAGGTGAAGTCGTGGGTGAGGTCCGGCTCCCATAGGAGTCCGGACGAAGCTTACCTGCAATTGGAGTCAAGGACGAAGTCCGGCTCCCGTAGGAGTCCGGACGAAGTTTACCTGCAGCTGGAGTCGTGGGCAAAGTCCGGCTCCCGTAGGAGCCCGAGCGGAGCCTGCGGGTTAAGTCGTGGGTGAGGTCCGGCTCTCGTAGGAGTCCGGATGAAGTTTACCTGCAATTAGAGTCAGGGATGAAGTTCGGCTCCCGTAGGAGTCCGGACGAAGTTTACCTGCAGCTGGAGTTGTGGGCGGAGTCCAGCTCTCGTAGGAGCCCGGGCGGAGCCTGCGGGTGAAGTCGTGGGCGAGGTCTGGCTCCCGTGGGAGTCCGAACATCGTGAAGAATCCGGTCGATGCTGACGGGGTCCTGTCCGTCGGCAAAACTTGGGAGTGTGGCGGAGGCTCGACCGTCCGGGAGATTTGAAGAGATGTTGCCAGAGGTCGAAAGTCAGTTGGGTCCTCGGAGGGTCACTCCCATCACGAACTTCGACTGGGGGGTATTTTATACCCAACACCAGTCCCCCTACTTTCGAGTTCGAATTTCGAATGAAGTACAGAAAGATTGTCACAGCCGAAGTTCTTCCCTCGATGTCCGTGCGCAATCGTTCTCAGATATTTTGGCATTTAATGCGTGCATGCTGAAGCCTTTTTCCAATTAAGGTGACCCGAAGAGTCTTTTCGAAACTCCCACCAGGGCGTGATCCCAAGCATCATGCCATGAAAGTCTACGAATGGTCAACCCTAGGTCGCAATGAGTGGGACACGCGATGAGCATTGGTTGGCCGAGGGACACCTACCACCATAATTGCACCAGGCTCCGTCGCCTATTTAAGCCCCCACCCCTCCTCCAGAGGCTTCACTTCGCCTGAGGGACGACAACTTTCCTTCGCCTGAGAGCTTAGCCACTCAGCCACTCCATCGGTGCCCCTTCCAGCTCCGAGCGTCCCTCGCGCTGGTCTTTGCCATCTCTGCCGGCTCTCCGCTACTTCCAGTCCCCCGAATCTCTCCACGGGGCTCCCCTGCACGGGCCTCCGCTCTGGAGGCCAATCTCCGGATGTTGCCACGGGCTAAGAAGAGTACAAGGAGGAGAACAACAGTCTGCGAATTCTTCGATTGTCGAACTGCCACCGAAGGTTCCTGCCGCCTTAAAGGGGGCTCGAGGGAGAATTTCTTCAACAACAGGGGTTTAATAACGGGGACAACCGGTGTAGGCATTCTGCCTGAGAATTTTAGAGTAGTTGAACGGGGCGACACCGGTCAAGGGGGCGGAGCTGTTATTACAGGCCGAGGCGGGATCCTTGATGTCGTCAGGGCCGAGGGACCAGAAGCGATCGACGTCGACGGTGGGGCAGTAAAACTTGTTGCGGGGATGGTGGAAATAGCGCATGCCGACCTTGCCGAAATGCCTAGGACGGTGGTTGTCATGGAGCATCCGGTGATGGCGCATATCTTCGGTGCCATTGCTACCTCCGGGGTAACTCCGGTTCTTCTTGAAACAGGTCGTCGTCATCGCTACCGTGGCCCTTGCTGCCCCCTGGAATCTATCCCATCCTTTTCCCCCTAGGGTTGGGATTTCGGAGGTGGAGCAGAACGAGGCGGGGGGCGAGAGCCGAGAGGCTTGTCACACATGCTAGAAGATGCTGCTGGAAAGGATAGAACCGGGAAGAGAAGTCTACATCTCGAAGTAGCCTCCGATGTGTCCCTTTCAAGTCTTGTAATAATGTTTTATTTTTTTGGCCCTCCGGGTCTTGTAACGTACATCAAGGAATGAGAAGAAGATTTTGTTACCTCATTTGTGCATTGCGTCGAATTGTTGTCTGCCAAACTTCTTTTCTTTACCATTGTTGCGGTTGTATTCCCTTCTCTTTACTCTTCTTTTTCCTCTCTTTTCTCTTCTCTTTTTTTTTTTTTTGAATTTTTCCCTCCGCTCTTGGTGGGGCTACGGGAGTTCGGCTCCCATGAGCGAAGTCGGGGCGAAGTCCAGCTCCCATGAGAGTCCGAACGGAGTTTACCTGCAAGCGAAGTTGTGGGCAGAGCCCGGAGTAGAAGACGGAGTCCGACTCCGTAGGAGTTCGGACGAAGTCCGCAAGTGAAGTCATGGGTGGAGCCCGGCTCCCGTAGGAACCCGGGCGAAGCCTTCCCGTAGTCAGGGTCGAGGACGGAGCCCGGCTCCCGTAGGAGTCCGGGCGAAGTCTGCCTGAGGCTGGAGTCAGAGATGAGATCTGGACTCCTTAGGAGTCTGATCGAAATCCGCCTGCAATCAAGGTCAGGGACGAAGTCCGGCTCCCATAGGAGTTCGGACGAAGTTTACCCATAGGTGAAGTTGCGGGCGGAGCCCAGCTCCTGTAGGAACCTGGGCGAAGCCTTCCCGCAGTCGGGGTTGAGGACGAAGCCCGGCTCCCGTAGGAGTCCGGGCGAAGTCTACCTGTGGCTGGAGTCGAAGATGAGATCTGGCCTCCGTAGGAGTCCGATCAAAATCCACCTGCAATCAAGGTTAGGGACGAAGTCCGGCTCCCGTAGGAGTTCGGATGAAGTTTACCCGTAGGTGAAGTTGCGGGTGGAGCCCGGCTCCCGTAGGAACCCGGGCGAAGCCTTCCCACAGTCGGGGTCGAGGACGGAGCCCGACTCCCGTAGGAGTCCGGTCGAAGTTTGCCTGTGGCTGGAGTCGGAGACGAGATCTGGCCTCCGTAGGAGTCCGATCGAAATTCACCTGCAATCAAGGTCAGGGATGAAGTCCGGCTCCCATAGGAGTTCGGATGAAGTTTACCCGTAGGTGAAGTCGCAGGCGGAGTCCGGCTCCCGTAGGAACCCGGGCGAGGCCTTCCCGCAGTCGGGGTCGAGGACGGAGCCCGACTCCTGTAGGAGTCTGGGCGAAGTCTGCCTGTGGCTGGAGTCGGAGACGAGATCTGGCCTTCGTAGGAGTCCGATCGAAATCCGCCCGCAATCAAGGTCAGGGATGAAGTCCGGCTCCCGTAGGAGTTCGGATGAAGTTTACCCGTAGGTGAAGTCGCGGGTGGAGCCCGGCTCCCGTAGGAACCCGGGCGAAGCCTTCCCGCAGTCGGGGTCGAGGACGGAGCCCGACTCCCGTAGGAGTTCGGACAGAGCCTTATTGCGAAAGGGCCGCTAGGGAAGGTCCCCCCTTCCGATCTAAAGAGAACCGGGCCTTCGACTTTGCTCGAGTTAGGGCGAGGTTCTCCTCCTGTCCCTAACAGGGCTGTGGGGGCGCATATGGGCGTTGCAGGGCCTCTCCCCCCATTCGGTCTAAAGAGAACCGGGTCTTCGACTTTGCTCAAGTTAAGGCAAGGTTCTCCTCCTGTCCCTAATAGGGCTGTGGGGGCGCATATGGGCGTTGCAGGGCCTCTCCCCCCATCCGGTCTAAAGAGAACTGGGCCTTCGACTTTGCTCAAGTTAGGGCGAGGTTCTCCTCCTGTCCCTAACAAGGCTGTGGGGGCGCATATAGGCGTTGCAGGGCCTCTCCCCCCATCTGGTCTAAAGAGAATCGGGCCTTCAACTTTGCTCAAGTTAGGGTGAGGTTCTCCTCCTGTCCCTAACAGGGCTGTGGGGGCGCATATGGGCGTTGCAGGGCCTCTCCCCCCATCCAGTCTAAAGAGAACCGGGTCTTCGACTTTGTCGAGACGAGGTTCCCCTCTTGCTTCTGATACAGTTTGTTTGGACTGCCCTGTCGATGTAAGATAGTGCCAAAGGGGCGAAACATGTAGATAGACAACTTTTAATTAAAATAAAGTTATTGGTAGTACATCCGTAAGTTTTTCGAGCTCCATGGTCGTGGGAGGTCGGCTCCTCCGAGTTCCTTAAGATAATAAGTTCCAGGCCGGACTACTTCTTTGACCTCATACGGGCCCTCCCAGTTTGGGACAAGCTTCCCTCGATCCTGAGGTTGCGAGACAGCGGCCCGTCGAAGCACTAGATCTCCTACTCTAAAGACTTTGTTCTTGACCCTGGAGTTGTAATAGCGAGCGACTTTCTGTCTGTAAGCTGCCATTCGAACCTGAGCTACCTCCCGCCTTTCTTCCAGTAGGTCGAGGTTGGCTTTAAGACCTTGCGAATTTTGATGTTCGTCGAATGTCACGACTCATGCCGATGGGAGTTTAAGCTCAATTGGGATGACGGCCTCCATTTCGAAGGCCAAAGCAAAGGGGGTCTCCCCTGTGGGTAGTCTTTGGGTAGTTCGATACGCCCACAACACATGATAAAGTTCATCCGCCCAAGTTTTTCCGCCTTTTCGAGCCTTGTCTTAATCCCCTGCAGAAGGGTTCTGTTAGCCACCTCAGCTTCGCCGTTCGTCTGAGGATGGGCTACTGATGTGAAGTTGTGGGAGATGTTTAGATCTTCACAGAATTCAATGAATCTTGCTCCCGCGAATTGCCGCCCATTATCAGTGATCAGGGTCCTAAGCAGACCGAACCTACATACGATCGACTTCCAGACGAAATCTTGCACTTTTGCTTCTGTGATTTTTGCTAGTGGTTTGGCTTCGACCCATTTGGTGAAGTAGTCGATCGCTACAAGGAGAAATTTCTTCTGCCCCAATGCCATGGGAAAGGGGTCAAGGATGTCCATCCCCCATTGCGCAAAAGGCCATGGGGCACTCAAGGGTGTAAGCTCGGTGGTGGGCTGTCTCTGGATGTTGGCATATCTCTGGCATCGATCATACTTTCTGACATATTCAATCGAATCATGATGCATTGTCGGCCAATAATATCCTTGGCGGAGCAACTTGTGGGATAAAGATCTAGCCCCCAGATGGTTTCCGCAGATTCCTTCATGCACCTCCCACAAGGCGTAGTCAGCTTCTGAAGGTCGGAGACATTTCAAAAGGGGCAAAGAGTATGATCTCTTGTATAACTTGCCCTCAAAAAGGATGTATCGGGAGGCTTGATTTCTAAGCTTTCGAGCCTCTTTGGCATCCTGGGGGAGAACTCCATCTCTGATATAGGAACCTTATCTAGGGTTTCAGGGTTAGATCTTGAAACTTTTTCAAGATCATACAGCGGAAGACTAAAATAAATCAAAATTTATTTTCTAAAATCAGAAAATCTCTAGATCTAAGATCCTATTACATGATTATTACATAGTATTAAATCAAAAATTAAAATATATAAATATAGCATGAACTACATGTTGATCATATCAACATGTTTCTATACTACATCTAATGTATGTATTAAACAATAGATCAGATCTATTACCTTGCAAGTTAGACATTCTAACCTTGTTGATCTGGGCTTGAGGATGATGTTGCAAGCCGCACACGTGTCCGGCCTCTAGGAGTCATCCACACGAGCCTACGAATCTCGATCAGAAGTCCTACTTCAGGAAATCAGCACAGTATGCTAGTACTGCGCTGATCCTTCTTTGATGGTTGATCAGGTGCCTCCTTCTTCTTGATTTGGACTCTTCCAAGGATGGAAAGTAGAAGGAGGAGTTTTAGATCTAAGAATCTCTCAGAAAACTCAAGATGGAGGGAGGAAAGATATGAAAACAAAAACCCTAGAAGAAGACCCTCTTCTTCTTCACATTTTTCTCTCTAGATATCCAAACTTGCATCTTTTATATCTCCACGACCCAAAGGTATTTCTCTTTGATTTTTGGATGGCACAAAGGCCTCTCAAATCTCTAACTTTTCCTAAAATTTTATGAAGAAACTCATCTTATATAGAGAGATATGATAGAGTCCTTGTCTAGGTCAAACACCTAGTCAAGGCTTATCCAAACATGGCAAGTTAAGGGACGCCCAACTCTTGAGCACCTCCTTCATATTTTCGTGCATGGATCACCAGAAAATGGTGCACAATGTATACCCTAAAAGTCACAAAAATCTCAAAAAAAATTTGGATAAATTTGGTGCAAAATTGAAAGAGTTTTGGATTTCTAAAACTCTATCTCATAGAATTCAAAATCCAAACTTATTCCTTTTAGATTTGATCCAAACCACCTTCCATGTAAGAAAGAAGAAAGGAGACCTTTTGTGAATGTGGGAGAGATCTGGGAGAGGGCTTTTGTCACACAAAATAAGTGGAGATTGGCATTGAATAAGAGAGAGGGCGTGGAGAAGGATTATGTGGTGCAAGGTGGAATCCTAGTCTGACTAGGATTCTGTCTTATGACTTGTTTTAATTTGATTTTTCAAACCAAATCAAATCAAAATTAGATCAACCCAATTAAAATAGGTCTTAACCCAATTAAGAACTTAATTTAATCAGATTAAATTATATTTAAATCTGATTTAATTTTTTAATCAAATTAGAAATTAGATTGACCCAAGTCCTAGTTGAACTAGGACTAGTTTTTTCTTGCACTTGGCTTATCCAATAAACCAATTGAACTTGATCCAATCAAGCCCAATCCAAATTTAATTAAATCATATTTAATTAGACTTAATCTCAGCCCATCAAATTAAGCCAATCAGCAATCGAATTGCTAATAGATCCTCCTGCAACACTTGCACTGGGTTAAATGTCAATCGTATTGATCATTTAACCCTAGAACGATTCTTAATTGTTGATCAACCATCTGATCGGATTATGAACTCTAATGTGTGTGACCTTATAGGTCCGAACCTAAGTCGGTAGCATAGGAATAAATTCCTATACCAATCGAAGTGACCATCTAGCAATGGTACCAGACGATCGGATAGGTCGAATGTGTAGAACAACATCCTTAGAACCCATGCGGATATAGTTTTCATATAATTCATCCCCTTGACCAAAATGATCATAGGACACCCTAGAGTTTAACTGTCAACTTTGATCAGGTTGTCCACATTGTATTTCAAAATATCAAATCCATCTGATGGATTACCCTGGCCAAGGTTTTGCTAAATTGAAATACAGCGACTCATTCTTCTCCAACTCTTGGAGTGGTCAATCCCATCTCGATCACACTCTGACTTCGTAAGTACTTGACTGTGCCCAGAAGCCTTCCGTCCCTGAATTAGAAATTCAGTTAGTCCAGTACCAAAGCACAGTGAGTTGCTTGCAAGTCACTGAGGCGATCTCAGGTCTAAGGGACACTTATACCTATATCCCATCAGAGACATTCTCGACAGCAGAATACTCTGGAGTTGGTCACGTTCAATGATGATGTACCCTTATATCTCACCTGTATGCCATACCAGTGCCTCCACACTCCTTGGTTTAGAGGACAACCAACCCATATGGCCTACAGCGACCTATGCTCGATAGAAGCTGTCGTCCTTATTAACAGCTTATCATTTAGTCGTGAACAGTTTTAAGGACTAATCGATAAATCCTCTCTTTATCGAATCTAAATAGTCCTAAGGACTTCATCATAACAACGGAGTTCATTAGAAGATGATAGCTTATGATGAAAATGCCAAATATATTTTATTTATTAATAAATCAATTACAATACTTGGTTGCTCAACCGTCAACAGCTTGACGATTGGCTTTTTGGGACACATTTCCCAACAACTCCCACTTGTTCTAAAGCCACTCGACACAGTATCTAATACCCATCTTCGACTTGTGGTTGTCGAACTCCTTTATCGCCAGGGCTTTAGTGAAGGGGGCGGCCAGGTTCTCCTTTCCGTCGATCTTCTGAAGGTCGACGTCACCTCGATCCACGATCTCTCAGACCAAGTGGAAGCGGTGCAAGATGTACTTCGTCTGCTGATGTGCTTTGGGTTGCTTCACCTGAGCTATGGCACCAGTGCTGTCGCAATAGAGCAGGACTGGACCATCGAGGGAGGGTGCTACTCCGAGCTCAGTGATGGATTTTCTCAGCCACACAGCTTCATTCGCGGCATCTGATGCTGCGATATAATCTGCTTCACAAACAGAGTCTGCCACAGTATGCTGCTTGGAACTCTTCCAGCAGATGGCTCAACCATTCAGAGTAAAGATATAACCCGACACACTCCTGCTGTCATCATGGTCAGATTGGAAGCTGGAGTCTGTGAACCCCACAAGTTTCAGATCTGACTCGCCATAAACCAACCATTGGTCCTTAGTATTTCTCAAATACTTAAGGATGGCTTTAACCACTTTCCAGTGATTTTCTCCAGGATCAGATTGGTATCTACTCACTACTCCTAGTGAGTATGCCACATCTGGTCTTGTACATGTCATGGTGTATATGATAGATCCCATGGCTGAAGCATATGGGACTCTACTTATACGCTCTCTCTCTTCAGGAGTTATCGGACAATCCTTTTTAGAGAGAGAAATTCCATGGCCTATCGGTAGATAGCCCTTCTTGAAATTCTCCATGCTGAACCTCTTCAGCACAGTGTCTATGTACATGGACTGGGATAACCCAAGCATCCTTTTAGATCTATCCCTATAGATCTTCATCCCTAGGATGTAGGATGCTTCACCCAAGTCCTTCATGGGGAACTGTGATGACAAACAAACCTTTATTCCCTGTAGTCCAGGGATGTCATTCCCGATTAAGAGAATATCATCCACGTACAAGACAAGGAATACCACAACTGGACCATTTGCCCATTTATAGATGCAGGGCTCTTCTCCATTCTTAATGAAGCCATATGTTTTGATCATCTTATCAAAATGCATGTTCCAACTCCAAGAAGCTTTCTTCAATCCATAATAGATCTCTGAAGCTTGCACACCTTGGACTCATCTGTGGATGTAAACCCCTCAGGTTATATCATATACACCTCTTCGGTCAACTCTCCATTCAGGAAAGCTGTCTTTACATTCATCTGCCAGATCTCATAATCTAGATGGGCAGCTATTGCAAGCATTATCCGAATAGATTTGAGCATTGTCACAAGAAAAAAACATCTCGTCATAGTCAATACCATAATGTTGACGATACCCCTTGGCGACCAGACGGGCTTTATAGGTCTCCACCTTTCCGTCTGCGCCCCTCTTCCTTTTGAAGACCCATTTACACCCAATGGGTTTAACCCCTTCAGGTGGATCAACCAATGTCCATACATCGTTGACCTTCATGGACTCCATTTCGGATTTCATGGCTTCAAGCCATTTCTCAGAATCAGGTCTCTGCATTACATCCATATAGGTGATCGGATCCTCATTATTCTCATCAAGTTCGATGGGATCACCGTCCCGGACCAAGAAATCGAAGTATCTGTCTGACTGATGCAGTACTCTACCGGATCGCCTTAATGGTGCAGGTACATTGGGCTTCGGATATGATCTAATCATATCAGACTCAGGTTCAGCTATTGGTGTCGGTCCTTCTACCTGTTGAACTTCATCAAGTTCAACCTTAGAGGCAATGGTTCCTTCACCAAGGAACTCCTTTTCTAAAAAGATTGTCTTAAGACTGACGAACACCTTTTGTTCATCAGTATGGTAGAAAAAATATCCTTTTGTCTCTTTGGGGTACCCTATGAATGAGCATTTGTCAGACCTAGGTCCAAGTTTGTCTGTGACTAATCGTTTGACATAGGCCGAGCACCCCTAGACCCTAAGGTGTGAAAGTGCTGGCTTACGTCCCGTCCATATCTCATATGGAGTCTTAATTACAGACTTACTTGAAACCCTATTTAACAGATAACAGGCCAATTCGAGTGCATATCCCCAGAAGGATATCGGCAAGCTAGCAAAATCCATCATGGATCGGACCATGTCTAACAGAGTCTGATTCCTCCTTTCAGACACACCATTATGCTGTGGTGTTTCTGGAGGAGTCCATTGGGAGAGAATCCCATTTCTCCTAGATATGTGAGAAACTCACTAGAAAGGTATTCTCCTCCTCGATCAGATCGAAGAGTTTTAATACTCTTTCCAATTTGTTTTTCTACTTCACTTCGGAATCATTTGAACATTTCAAATGAATCCGACTTATGTTTCATCAGATAGACATATCCAGATCGGGATAGGTCATCCGTGAAAGTTATGAAGTAGAAATATCAACCTCTAACACTTGTGCTCATGGGTCCGCATACATCAGTATGTATTAGGCCCAAGAGCTCAGTAGCTCTCTCACCTTTTTCAGTAAAAGGTGACTTGATCATTTTACCAAGAAGACAGGACTCACAGGTTGGAAGTGATTCACAATCACTAACTTCGAGGATTCCCTCTTGAGTCAACCTGTTTATTTTGTTCTTGTTTATATGACCTAGCCTACAGTGCCATAAGTAGATATCTGACACACTATCTAATCTAGGGTGCTTGCCAGTAGAATAGACTCTTATCAGGCTTGATCTTTTTGGTCTGGCTCTGCACAGATGTCCCAGCCTGAACTTGCACCTTCTTGACTTTCTTCTTCTTGTTCTTCTTCTCTTTCTTAAAGGGTCGAGAACCAGAAGATGAACCTCCCACTGAGTTCATTGACTCCTTGAGGAGTTGGTGATCCTTCTCAAAGTTCTGAAGCAACCCCAGTAACCCATGGTAGTTTACTTCAGGCTTTGTCATTTTATAATGAGTGAGGAATGGGAGATAAGACTTGGACAGCGAGTTCAGTATTGCATCTTTTCCAAGCTGCTCATGCAAGGGAAAGCCGAGCTTGCTCAATCATTCCATCAGCTCGATCATGTACAATACATGATCAGTGACAGAGGCACCATCCCGCATTTTGGCGTTGAAGATGGCACAACTAGTCTTGTGCCTCTCCACATCATCGGGTGTGCCAAAGGCATCCTCTAACACTTGAAGCATGTCCTTTGGCTGAGCCGTCTCGAATCTGCGACTGAACTCGTCGCTCATAGCAGCCAGCATGATACAGCGCACCGTGGTCCGATCACTGAGCCACTTCTGGTAAGTGTCTCTGACTGTTTCACGTGCATTGACAGTTGGCTCCTCAGGTGCAGGATCCATTATCACATATAGGATCCGTTCATGCTCCAGGACTATCTTCAACTTTTGGTACCAGCTACCGAAATTGGATCCCACCAACTTATCATTGTCCAATAATGATCGGAGCGATAGGGAAGTGGCCATATTTGCACAAAGGAGAACCATAACCTAATTAGTAATTGATTCATTAAACCTAAAGATTTGGACTTTAATCAAAAGGTTTCTCCCACTATTTTATTCGAATTGGTAGCCTCTACCTCCAATTCGAGGAATTACCCTAATTCCTTAGCGGGTACTAGAATCCACTTAGACTGCACACAAGCCCAACTTTGGTTGGTCAACCCATGTACATCTAAGGGTAGGTTCATAACCAATTATTTCTCTAAACAATTTCTAGTAATTTTAATTTTGCCCCAGAAACCTAATCAGTAGGCTTTGGCCTCCACTGTAAAGATCCGATTAGGTCCAACCATTAACATGATCATACTTGGTGTGTCTAACCAACGAATGATTTAGCCCAACTTTGGTTGGCTCACCTAACCACCATTAGAGAGACACTTCCAAGTTGTCATATGATGAGTGATAATTCCATTAGTTAACAAGCAACAGGCCTTTGGGTCTGCAATGATTATTGAGTTAATGGACTCATTATCAAACACCTTAATGGGAGGCTATGATTCAGTTATCTCCATAACTTTATCATTTTAAGGACCTAATAATTTTAGAGGATTTAAATAATATAGAGGATGAAGTCAGATGAACCAGTTTATCATGATCCTCCCACTGGCTTCACCAAGTCAGCTTAAGGGAGACCAGGGCTGGTCTAGGAGCACCTAAATCAGTCACACTGATTTACCTAGCTGACATGGGTCAGCTCGAATAGTCAAGTGATCCGATCAAAACATAATTTCACCAAGAGGCCAGGTAAGTTCGATCAGTGGGAGGGTCTGCCAAAGCTTGCCTTAGACACCATCAGAAATGGCCAGGAAAGCGGGCTCCCAATTAAAAACCACCGATCTGGTTTACCTTAGACACCAACTGGTTTAATTAGTTTTGATTAGATCAACCTAACAGTTCGTGCTAGACCGCTTAGCCAAGAATCAAGTCCATTTGGTTCTCGTTAAAGACATGGACTTGACCAACTACAACTATTGTAATTGATCTAGAGAATCCTTGACCTAATCTAAGACAACAATTGATTAGATTTAGTCAATTCTCTAATTAAGTCCATCTTCAATCTAACCATAGGTCTAACCCAATTAATGGACCTAATTCTCGCTAACCCATTAACCCAATGTGTTATGGTTTGTGTCTTAGGTTCTTCAATTCACAATCCTAGAACCTATTCAAACAACTTCTTAATTCTTAATTAAGTTTTGGGCTGAGGGTTGGGTTTGGCTTTTCAAAAAATAATTTTCATATTTGTAAAATAATTTTATAATATGATTCTACCAATCATATTGCATGCTTGATTCATAATCAAGATGCAAGTGAAATAAACATGAAACTACTTTAGATCTAATCTAAACAGGTTCATGTAATTGAAATAATTTCAACTTTAAATAATTTTTTTGCACAAAAATTATTAACAAAGAGATTTTATTTCAGATTTAAACATATTTTAAATCTAATAAATCATAAATTTAATCTAGATCATATCTAACAAATTTATGATTAAAGATAGATCTACACAAACTAGGACAACCTTTGCACTGTAAGGGGTAAACCTTACAGCAGGACAACCTTGCAGTTTGTAATTGATCTAAAATTTTAATTTCAGATTTAATAATCAGATTATAAATTAGATCTAATCTAAAAAATAATCTAAACATATATCAATAATCAAGTAATAAAGAATCTTGCTCTGATACCAATTGTAGGAACCTTATCTAGGGTTTCAGGGTTAGATCTTGAAACTTTTTCAAGATTATACAGCGGAAGACTAAAATAAATCAAAATTTATTTTTTAAAATTAGAAAATTCCTAGATCTAAGATCCTATTATATGATTATTATATAGTATTAAATCAAAAATTAAAATATATAAATATAGCATGAACTACATGTTGATCATATCAACATGTTTCTATACTACATCTAATGTATGTATTAAACAATAGATCAGATCTATTACCTTGCAAGTTAGACATTCTAACCTTATTGATCTGGGCTTGAGGATGATGTTGCAAGCCGCACACGTGTTCGGCCTCTAGGAGTCATCCACACGAGCCCACGAATCTCGATCAGAAGTCCTGCTTCAGGAAATCAACACAGTATGCTAGTACTGCGCTGATCCTTCTTTGATGGTTGATCAGGTACCACCTTCTTCTTGATTTGGACTCTTCCAAAGATAGAAAGTAGAAGGAGGAGTTTCAGATCTGATATGCTCTCAGGAAACTCAAGATGGAGGGAGGAAAGATATGAAAACAAAAACCCTAGAAGAAGACCCTCTTCTTCTTCACGTTTTTCTCTCTAGACACCCAAACTTGCATCTTTTATATCTCCATGACCCAAAGGTATTTCTCTTTGATTTTTAGATGACACAACAGTCTCTCAAATCTCTAACTTCCTATAAAATGTCACAAAGAAACTCATCTTATATAGAGAGATATGATAGAGTCCTTGTCTAGGTCAAACACCTAGTCAAGGCTTATCCAAACATGGCAAGTTAAGGGACGCCCAACTCTTGAGCACCTCCTTCATATTTTCATACATGGATTATCAAAAAAGGGTGCACAATGTATATCCTAAAATCCACAAAAATTCTAAAAAAATTTGGATAAATTTGGTGCAAAATTGAAAGAGTTTTGGATTTCTAAAACTCTATCTCATAGAATTCGAAATCCAAACTTATTCCTTTTAGATTTGATCCAAATCACCTTCCATGTAAGAAAGAAGAGAGGAGACCTTTTGTGAACGTGGGAGAGATCTAGGAGAGGGTTTTTGTCACACAAAATAAGTGGAGATTGGCATTGAATAAGAGAGAGGGCGTGGAGAAGGATTATGTGGTGCAAGGTGGAATCCTAGTCTTACTAGGATTCTGTCTTATGACTTATTTTAATTTGGTTTCTCAAACCAAATCAAATCAAAATTAGATCAACCCAATTAAAATAGGTCTTAACCCAATTAAGAATCTAATTTAATCAGATTAAATTAGATTTAAATCTGATTTAATTTTCTAATCAAATTAGAAATTAGATTGACCCAAGTCCTAGTTGAACTAGGACTAGTTTTTCCTTGCACTTGGCTTATCCAATAAATCAATTGGACTTGATCCAATCAAGCCCAAACCAAATCTAATTAAATCATATTTAATTAGACTTAATCTCAGCCCATCAAATTAAGCCAATCAGCAATCGAATTGCTAATAGATCCTCCTGCAACACTTGCACTGGGTTAAATGTCAATCGTATTGATCATTTAACCCTAGAACGATTCTTAATTATTGATCAACCATCTGATCGGATCATGAACTCTAATGTGTGTGACCTCATAGGTCTGAACCTAAGCCGGTAGCATAGGAACAAATTCTTATACCAATCGAAGTGACCATCTAGCAATAGTACCCAACGACCGGATAGGTCGAATGTGTAGAACAACATCCTTAGAACCCTTGCGGATATAGTTTTCATATAATTCATCCCCTTGACCAAAATGATCATAGGACACCCCAGAGTTTAACTGTCAACTCTGATCAGGTTGTCCACATTGTATTTCAAAATATCAAATCCATCTGATGGATTATCCTGGCCAAGGTTTTGCTAAATTGAAATACAGCGACTCATTCTTCTCCAACTCTTGGAGTGGTCAATCCCATCTCGATCACACTCTGACTTCGTAAGTACTTGACTGTGCCCAGAAGCCTTCCGTCTCTGAATTAAAAATTTAGTTAGTCCAGTACCAAAGCACAGTGAGTTGCTTGCAAGTCACTGAGGCGATCTCAGGTCTAAGGGACACTTATACCTATATCCCATTAGAGACATTCTCGACAGCAGAATACTCTGGAGTTGGTCACGTTCAATGATGATGTACCCTTACATCTCACCTGTATGCCATACCAGTGTCTCCACACTCCTTGGTTAAGAGGACAACCAACCCGTATGGCCTACAGCGACCTATGCTCGATAGAAGCTGTCGTCCTTATTAACAGCTTATCATTTGGTCGTGAACAGTTTTAAGGACTAATCGATAAATCCTCTTTTTATCGAATCTAAATAGTCCTAAGGACTTCATCATAACAACGGAGTTCATTAGAAGATGATAGCTTATGATGAAAATACCAAATATATTTTATTTATTAACAAATCAATTACAATACTTAGTTGCTCAACCGTCAACAGCTTGACGATTGGCTTTTTGGGACACATTTCCCAACATTTTGCATTCTGGGGGAGAACTCCATCTCTGAGATAGGTTATCAATGGGTCAACCCAGCTCGACTCGTGGTCAATTTCCATCACGGGTCACGATTCTTCTGTGCTCGGGCACTTTAGAACTTCAAAAAGAATGCCTTTGGGCAATTCGGCTGGAGCCAACGTTGCCAGCTTGGAAAGAAGGTCAGCCCTGATATTTTCCAACCTCGAAATCTGTCTGATGTTGAAGCCGATGAAGGCGGGGATGAGCTCCTTTACCCTTTCAAGGTATTTAGCCATGCTGTCCTCCCGTGCTTCGTAATTTCGTTGACTTGTCCCACTACCAGTTGAGAGTCGCTGTGGACCCGGAGCCAATCTACTCCCAGCTCTTTGGCGATCCTCAGTCCCGCAATCAGAGCTTCATATTCTGCTCCGTTGTTCGTTGCGGGGAACTCAAAATGCAGAGCATACTCTACGATGATTCCCTCCGGACTGATCAAGATCAGGCCCGCACCTGCGCCTGACATGTTGGAAGATCCATCCACATAGAGGGCCCAAAAGCGATCAGAGGGATCTGCTTCTTCTTTGGGGGAGTTCGGTCGGGGCTTCAGGCCATCAATTTCGCCTTGTTCAGGTTTGGCCTCCTCTGGGATGGTACACTCCACTATAAAATCTATCAATATTTGAGCCTTCACTGCTGGCCTGGGTCGATAGTTGATGTCAAATTCTGTGAGCTCGATCGCCCATTTTGCCATCCTCCCGGAGGCATCCGCCCGGTGCAAAATCACCTTGATCGGTTGGTCGGTGAGCAGCGTTACGGTGTGCCCTTGAAAGTAGGGTCGCAGCCTCCAGGCTGCAATCAATAAGGCGTAAGTTAGTTTTTCTAATTTGGTATACCTGGTCTCAGCGTCTCTCAACGCGCGACTGACGTAGTAGATCGACCGTTGGACTTTCGCTTCTTCTTTGACAAAGACAACCGCGAGAGCCATGGGAGAGACCGCCAGGTATAAAAATAGTTCCTCCCAGCTCCGACTTTGCCAACAGTGGGGGTGAGCAGAGGTAGCTCCTTAGTTCTTCGAACGCCTGCTGGCATTCAGAGGTCCAACAGAAGTTCTTCGACTGCTTGAGGGTTTGAAAGAAGGGTAAGCACCATTCGACCGACCTTGCAACGAAGCGATTTAGGACCGCTACCCTCCCTGTAAGGCGCTGAACCTCTTTTATCGACTTTGGGGCAGCCATCTCCTGGATGGCATGAATTTTTTCTGGATTGGCCTCAATCCCGCACTCCGATACCATGAAGCCCAGGAACTTTCCCGAGGTTACTCCAAAAGTGCATTTAGTCGGGTTCAGCTTCATTTTATATTTTCGGAGAGCGTCGAAGGTCTCCTCGAGGTCGGCGATGTGGTCCACGGAAGATTTACTTTTTACGAGCATGTCATCCACGTAGACCTCCATATTGCGGCCGATTTGCTCCTTGAAGATTTTGTTCACCAACCGCTGGTAGGTTGCGCCTGCATTTTTGAGGCCGAAAGGCATGACCCTGTAACAGTAAAGGCCATGGTTAGTAATGAAAGTGGTCTTTTCTTCGTCTTCCGGTGCCATCCTGATTTGATTATAGTCGGAGAATGCATCCATGAAGGTGAGGAGCTCATGGCCTGAGGTCGCGTCCACCAGTTGATCGATTCTGGGAAGGGGGTAGCTATCCTTTGGGCAGGCCTTATTCAGCTTTTTGAAGTCTATGCACATCCTCCACTTGCCGTTTGCTTTTTTGACTAGGACAACGTTGAAATCCAATCAGGATAATTGACTTCCCTAATGAATCCGGCTTTAAGGAGCTTGTCCACTTCCTCGGCTATCGCTCTCTGCCTCTCTGGTGCATGACCTCGGATTTTTTCTTTCATCGGTCGATGCTTTGGATCGACGGCCAGGCGGTGCTCCATGACTTCCGTGTCAATACCTGGCATGTCCGTTGGAACCCAAGCAAAAATGTCTGCATTCTTTCATAGGAAATCGATGAGACACATCCGCACATCCTCCCCCAGGTTGGAGCCGATCATCGCTACATGCTCTGCGTTCCCGTCGTTCAAAGGGATCGGTACCAGATCTTCGATTGGAATGCCCCTCTCTCCAGTGAGGTCATCGCGAGCATCCAGTCCATCGACTGGACAGGGGTCAGATTGGTTGCTTCTTTGCAGGGCTATGTTGTAGCAGTGTCTGGCCAGGGCTTGGTCTCCTCGGACCTCTCCGATCCCCTGGCTGGTGGAGAATTTCAACTTCAAATGGTAGGTTGATATGATGGCTCGGAGAGCATTGAGGCCAGGTCAGCCAAGGATTGCGTTGTAAGCTGACGGCGCCTTCACCACTAGGAAATTCACCAGAGCCCTGGATTGCCTTGGATATCGACCTGCGGCCACAGTCAAAGTTATTATTCCCTCCGCTGGAACAGCGTCGTCGGTAAACCCTACCAGAGGGAGATAATCGGCCTCAAATGGCCGTCAAGGATGGGCATTCTTGAAAAGGCATCGTAGAACAAAATGTCGGCCGAACTTCCATTGTCGACAAGAATGCGGCGAACGTCGTAATCTGCTATATTCAAGGAAACTACAATCGCATCGTTATGAGAGAATTGAACTCCCTGAGCATCTTCTTCAGTAAAGGTTATGGGTTCCTCAATCTTTTGTCGCTTGGGGGGTACGGCCAGTACGTTGGTTGCTTCTTGCCGGGATCCTCCCGAGAGGGTGTTGGCGAAATCCGTCGGAGGCCGATTGTCCGACGACTCCATGCCGGCGACCATTGTCGAACGATGTGGGGCCCGAGAACCCAGAGGCGAGACCGAAGCCTGAGATCTGGCTGTGGAGGCCATGGGTCCCGTGTGGACGCCTTACGGGGAGGCATCGGGCAAAGACCAAGTGGAGGAAGGAGGAGAGGGCACCGGAAAAGATGCCCGGGGGCAGTCCCGTTGAGCGCTCCTTTAAGAATAAGGGTACTGCGAAGACACAGCCACCTTTCCTCTAGCGCCAATCCTGTTGGTTCAAAAATCCGCTTGCGCTGGAGAAGCTGGAGTCGCGGTCGCCGTCGGGACCTGTAAAAGAAGTCTAAACCGGAGGTGGGGTTGCTCCGACAAGACCCTCCGATGCTCAATCAGTTCTCTGCCTCAACAAGAATGGAGTGCTCGAACAGAAATTTTAGCAGAGTTTCTAGGTAAAAATGAGAGCTTATAGAATAACGTATCTGGGGTACCCTTTTATAGGCGGAGGGGGCTGCAAGCTGATAGCGACATCTGTAACCGTCTGGTAGTGGGCTGTCCAGGGTCAGGCGAAGTTTGTTGCAAAGAGTAGTGGAGTAGACCCGTGGCTATCACCGAAGCGCGCCACGTGGAGTCTGCCGCAGGGAGTGGAGCGGCGTCCGTTGTCGTGACTTGCCAGGGGATGGAAGAATCGTGCGGTATCCATCGCAGGAAGTGGAGTAGTGCTGTGGCCGTTACTGCAGCCTGCCAGGGAGTAATGGAGCCGCATAGGATCCACCGTAGGGAGTAATGGAGCCGCGTAGGATTCACCGAAGGGAGTAATGGAGCCGCGTAGAATTCGCCGAAGGGAGTGGAGCAGAATCGTGGCCGTTACTACGGCCTGCCAGGGAGTCTAGACTTGTCGGCTGAAGTTTGGTTGGAGTCTGTAGCTGGAGAGAGGTGGCTAACTATCCGTCTGAAAGGAGCCTGGAGTCTGGCTCTCGTAGGAGCCCGGACGGAGTCTTCTTTCAGTTGAAGTTGGGGATGAAGTCTGGCTCCCACAGGAACCCGGATGGAGTCTCCCCACAGCTGGGGCTGGAGATGAGGTCTGGCTCCCGTAAGAGTTCGAGCGAAGTCTACCTGCAATTGGAATTGGTAGTGAAGTCCGGCTCCCATAGGAGTCCGGACAAAGTTTGCCTGCAAGTAGAGTCATGGGTGGAGTCCGGCTCCCGTAGGAGCCCGGGCGGAGCCTGCAGGCGAAGTCATGGGCGAGGTCTGGCTCTCGTAGGAGTCCGGACGAAGCTTACCTGCAATTGGAGTCAGGGACGAAGTCCGGCTCCCGTAGGAGTCCGGATGAAGTTTACCTGCAGCTGGAGTCGTGGGCAGAGTCCGGCTCCCGTAGGAGCCCGGGCGGAGCCTGCGGGTGAAGTCATGGGCGAGGTCCAGCTCCCGTAGGAGCCCGGATGAAGCTTACCTACAATTGGAGTCAGGGACGAAATCCGGCTCCCGTAGGAGTCCCAACAAAGTTTACCTACAGCTGGAGTCGTGGGTGGAGTCCGGCTCCCGTAGGAGCCCGGGCGAAGCTTGTGGGTGAAGTCGTGGGAGAGGTCCGGCTCCCGTAGGAGTCTGGATAAAGTTTACCTGCAATTAGAGTCAGGGACAAAATTCGACTCCCGTAGGAGTCTGGATGAAGTTTACCTGCAGCTGGAGTCGTGGGCGGAGTCTGGCTCCCGTAGGAGCCCGGACGGAGCCTGCGGGTGAAGTCGTGGGTGAGGTCTGGCTCCCGTGGGAGTTTGAACATCGTGAAGAATCCGGTCGACGCTGGCGGGTCCTGTCCATCAGCAAAACTTGGGAGTGTGGCAGAGGCTCAGCTGCCCGGGAGGTTTGAAGAGATGTTGCCGGAGGTCGAAAGTCAGTTGGGTCCCCGGAGGGTCACTCCCATCATGAACTTCGGTTGGGGGGTATTTTATACCCAACAGGTTCTTAATTAGATTAAAATCTATTTTAATTAGATTGATTTGATTTTGGTTTGATTTGGTTTGAGAAATCAAATTTGAACAAGTCACAGATTGAATCCTAGTAAGACTAGGATTCCACCTTGCGCCACCTTGGCCCCCCACGCCCACTCCCTCTTATTTTGTGCAACAAAACCTTCTCTCCCAGATCTTCACACATGCCCAAAGCTTTCCACTCTTTCTCTCTTACATGGAATGTGGTTGTGGACGAAGTCAATGTAGGAATTAGTTTGAAATTTAAATTCTATGAGATAGAGTTTTAGGAAACCAAAACTCTTTCCTTATAGCATTGATTTTATTCAGATTTTTTTTGAAATTTTTTTGACTTTTATTAAACATATTGTATACTCTTTACTAATGGTCCATGATAGAAAAAAAGGAGGGGGCACCCAAGAGTTGGGCACCACTTGTCTTGCCCTGTTTGGATTTTCCTTGATTAGGTATTTGACCTAGATAAGGACTCTTCATATCTCATTATTTAAGATGAATTTTTTTTTTTAAATTTTTGTGGATTATAGAGAATTAAGAGATATTTGAAGAATGTGAAAATAAGGGAGAAAGGGTGTCAGGGTATGGAGATATAATAGACACAAAACTAGGTGTCTAGGTGAGAGCAAAGAGAAGAAGAAGAGGGTCTTCTTCTAGGGTTGCGAGTTCACCTCTTCTCTTCATCCATCTGTGAGTTTTCTGAGAGTTTCTCACATCTAAAACTTCTACTCCTACTTTTCATCTTTGGAAGAGTCCAAATCAAGAAGAAGGAGACATCTGATCGACCAACGAAGAAGGATCAGCACAGTACTAGCATAATATGCTGATTTCTTGGACCAGGACTTCTGATCGTGATTCGTGGGCTCGTGTGGATGACTCCTAGAGGTTGGATGCATGTGTGGCTTGCAACATCATCCTCAAGCACAGATCAATAATATTAGAATGTCTAACTTGAAAGGTAATAGATCTGATCTATTATATTTTACATACATTAGATGTAGTATAGAAACATATTGATGTGATCAACATGTAGTTCTTGCTCTTTATATTTTAATTTTTGATTTAATATCATGTAATAATCATGTAATAAGATCTTAGATCTAGGGATTCTCTAGTTTTATAAGATAAATTTTGATTTATTTTAGTCTTTCACTGCTTGATCTTGAAAAAGTTTCAAGATCTAACCCTGAAATTCTAGATAAGGTTCCTTCAATTGGTATCAGAGCCTAGGTTGTTTATAATATGATTATTTATACATGCTTAGATTATTTATTAGATTAGATCTAATTTATAATCTAATTATTAAATCTAAAATTAAAATTTTTAGATCAATCACGAACTGTAGGTTGTCCTACTGTAAGATTTACCCCTTATAGTGCAAAGGTTGTCCTAGTTCGTATAGATCTATCTTTAATCATAAATTTGTTAGATGTGATCTAGATTAAATTTATGATTTATTATATTGAAAAAATATTTAAATCTAAAATAAAATCTATTTTTTAATAATTTTTATACAAAGAACCATCATATATTTATCTGAAAAATTTGCACAGTTTAAAGTTGAAATTGTTTCAATTACATGAACCTGTTTAGATTAGATCTAAAGTAGTTTCATGCTTATTTCACTTGCATTTTGATTATGAATCAAACATGCAACTTGGTTGGTAGAACCATATTGTAAAAATATTTTACAAATATGAAAATTATTTTCGAAAAGCCGAACCCTAACCCTCAACCCAAAACTTAATTGAGAATTAAGAAGTTATTTGATTAGGTTCTAGGATTGTGAATTGAAGAACCTAAGACACAAACCATAACACATTGGGTTAATGAGTTAGTGAGAATTAGGTCCATTAATTGGATTAGACCTAAGGTTAGATTAAAGATGGACTTAATTAGAGAATTGACTAAATCTAATCAATTGTTGTCTTAGATTAGGTCAAGGATTCTTTAGATCAATTACAATAGTTGTAGTTGGTCAAGTCCATATCTTTAACCAGAACCAAATGGACTTGATTCTTGGCTAAGTGGTCTAGCGTGAACTGTTAGGTTGATCTAATTGAAACTAATTAAATCAGTTGGTGTCTAAGATAAACCAGACTGGTGGTTTTTAATTGGCAGCCCTCTTACCTGGCCATGTCTGATGGTGTCTAAGGCAAGCTTTGGCAGACCCTCCCACCGATCGAACTTACCTGACCTCTTGGTGAAATTATATTTTGATCAGATCACTTGACTATTCGAGCTGACCCATGTTAGCTAAGTAAATCAGTGTGACTAATTTAGTGCTCCTAGACCAGCTCTTTTAATGGTCTCCCTTAAGCTGACTTGGTGAAGCCAATGGGAGGATCATGATAAGTTGGTTCATCTGACCTCCTCTTCTAAATCAATTAAATCTTCTAAAATTATTAGGTCCTTAAAATAAAATATTTATGATGATAACTAGATCATAGCCTCCCATTAAGTGGATGATAATGGGTCTATCAGTTGCCTAATCATTGGAGGCCCAAAGGCCTGGTGCTTATCGGCTAATGGAATTGTCATTCATAATATGATTTCTTGATTGCATCTTTTTAAATGGTGGTTAGGTTAGCCAACCAAAGTTGGGCCTAATCATTCATTGGCTAGATGGGCCAAGTATGGTCATGTTAATGGTTGGACCTAACCAGACCTTTTCAGTAGAGGCCAAAGCCTACTGATTAGGGATGAGGCAAAATTAAAATTATTTGAAATTATTTAGAGAAATAATTGGTTATGAACTTACCCTTAGATGTACATGGATTGACAACCAAAGTTAGGCTTGTGTGCAGTCTATGTGGATTCTAGTGCCCACTAAGGACTTAGGGTAATTTCTCGAATTGGAGGTAGAGGCTACCAATTCAAATAAAATAGTGGGAGAAACCTTTTGATTAAAGTCCAAATCTTTAGGTTTAATGAATCAATTACTAATTAGGTTATGGTTTTTCTTTGTATAGATATGACCACTTTTCTATCGCTCCGATCATTGTTGGACAATGATAAGTTGGTGGGACCCAACTTCGATAGCTGGTACCGAAAGTTGAAGATTGTCCTGGAGCATGAATGGATCCTATATGTGATAACAGATCCTACACCTGAGGAGCCAGCTATCAATGCACGTCGAATTGTCAGAGACACTTATCAGAAGTGGCTCAGTGATCAGATCATGGTGCGCTGCATCATGCTGGCTGCCATGAGTGATAAGTTAAATCACAGATTTGAGACGGCTCAGTAAGAGGACATGCTTCAAGTGTTAGAGGATGCCTTTAGCACACCCGATGATGTGGAGAGGCACAAGACTAGTTATGTCATCTTCAATGCCAAAATACAGGATGGTGCCTCTGTCACTGATCATGTATTATACATGATCGAGCTGATGGAGCGTTTGAGCAAGCTCGGCTTTCCCTTGCATGAGCAGCTTGTGAAAGATGCAATACTGAACTAGCTGCCCAAGTCTTATCTCCCATTCCTCACTCATTATAGAATGACAAAGCCAAAAGTAAACTACCATGAGTTACTAGGGTTGTTTCAGAACTTTGAGAAGGATCAACAACTCCACAAGGAGTCGGTGAACTTAAGTGGGAGGTTTGTCTTCTGGTTCTCGACCCTTTGAGAAAGGAAAGAACAACAAGAAGAAGAAAGTGAAGAAGGTGCAAGTTTAGGCTGGGACATCAGTGTAGGGCCAGACCAGAAAGATCAAGCCCAATAAGAGTTAAATTGAATGCTTCTTTTGCAAGAAGCAGGGGCACTGGAAGAGGAACTGTCCTTGGTACTTTGCCTCTTTGAATCCGAACAGGCAGAGAAAGAAGCAAGCTATTGCTAGACAAGGTATTTATATGATAACTCCTTGTAATTTTTCTATTTGTGATATAACTAACTGGGTATTGGATATCGGTAGCCCTTACCATATTTGTAATTTATTGCAGGGGTTGCAAGTCAGTAGGAGATTCGAGCAAGGCGAGAGGTTCCTAAACGTTGGAGATGGAAGATCAGTTCCAGTTCTAGCATTTGAAATCTTGAAACTTGTATTTGAGTCTCATATCGTTGTTCTTAATGATTGTCATTTCTGTCCCAGTTTCTTTTTAAATATTATTTTTGTAGGCCTTTTGGCCAAAAATGATTATGAAATTTCAATAAAGAAATAAGTTTGTAATATCATTGTGAATGGTGTTACTATTTTTTATGTATATTTGAACAATGGTGTGTATATGTTATCACAACCTGTTAACGTAGTCTATTCTACTGGCAAGCACCCTAGATTAGATAGTGTATTAGATATCTACTTATGGCACTGTAGGCTAGGTCATATAAATAAGTACAGGATAAACAGGTTGACTTAAGAGGAAATCCTCGAAGTCAGTGATTGTGAATCACTTCCAACCTGTGAGTCCTGTCTTCTTGGTAAAATGACCAGGTCACCTTTTACTAGAAAAGGTGAGAGAGCTACTGAGCTCTTGGGCTTAGTACATACTGATGTATGTGGGCCCATGAGCATAAGTGCTAGAGGTGGATATTTCTACTTCATCAATTTTACGGATGATCTATCCAGATATGGATATGTCTATCTGATGAAACATAAGTCAGATTTATTTGAAATGTTCAAATGATTCTGAAATGAAGTAGAAAAATAAATTGGAAAGAGTATTAAAACTCTTCGGTCTAACTGAGGAGGAGAATACCTTTCTGATGAGTTTCTCACATATCTAGGAGAGAATGTGATTCTCTCCCAATGGACTCCTCTAGGAACACCACAGCATAATGGTGTGTCTGAAAGGAGAAATTGGACTCTGTTAGACATGGTCTGATCCATGATGGATTTTGCCAACTTGTCGATATCCTTTTGGGGATATGCAGTTGAATCAGCCTGTTATCTATTAAATAGGATTCCAACTAAGTCGGTAATTAAGACTCCATATGAGATATGGACAGGATATAAGCCAGCACTTTCACACCTTAGGATCTAGGGGTGTCCGGCCTATGTCAAACGGTTAGTTACAAATAAACTTGGACCTAGGTCTGACAAATGCACATTCATAGGATTCCCCAAAGAGATCAAAAGATATTTTTTCTACCATGCTGATGAACAAAAGGTGTTCGTCAGCCATAAGGCAATCTTTTTAGAAAAAGAGTTTTTTGGTGAAGGAACCGTTGCCTCTAAGGTTGAACTTGATGAAGTTCAATAGGTAGAAGGACCGACATCAATAGCTGAACCTGAGTCAGATTTGATTAGATCAGATTCGGAGTCCAATGTACCTACACCATTAGGGCGATCTGGTAGAGTATTGCATCAGTCGGATAGATACTACAGTTTCTTGGTCCAGGATGGTGATCCCATCGAACTCGATGAGAATGATGAGGATCCGATCACCTATATGGATGCAATGCAGAGACCTGATTCTGAGAAATGACTTGAAGCTATGAAATTCGAAATAGAGTCCATGAAGGTCAATGATGTATGGATATTGGTTGACCCACTTGAAGGGGTGAAACTCATTGGGTGTAAATGGGTCTTCAAAAGGAAAAGGGGCACAGACGAAAAGGTGAAAACCTATAAAGCCCATCTGGTTGCCAAGAGGTATCATCAACATTATGGTATTGACTATAACGAGATGTTCTCCTCTATGGCAATGCTCAAATCCATTCAGATAATGCTTGCAATAGCTGCCCATCTGGATTATAAGATCTGGCAGATGGATGTAAAGACAGCTTTTCTGAATGGAGAGCTGACCAAGAGGAGTATATAATACAACCTAAGGGGTTTACATCCATAGATGAGTCTAAGGTGTGCAAGCTTCAGAGATCCATTTATGGATTGAAGCAAGCTTCTCGAAGTTGGAACATGCATTTTGATAAGGTGATCAAAACGTACAGCTTCGTTAAGAATGGAGAAGAGCCCTGCATCTATAAATGGGCAAATGGTCCTATTATGGTATTTCTTGTCTTGTACGTAGATGACATTCTCTTAATCGGGAATGATATCCCTATACTATAGGGAATAAAAATTTGGTTGTCATCGCAGTTCTCCATGAAGGACTTGGGTGAAGCATCCTTCATTCTAGGGATGAAGATCTATAGGGATAGATCTAAAAAGATGCTTGGGTTATCCCAGTCCATGTACATAGATATTGTGCTGAAGAGGTTCAGCATGGAGAATTTCAAGAAGGGCTATCTACCGATAGGCCATGGAATTTTTCTCTCTAAGAAGGATTGTCCGACAACTCTTAAAGAGAGAGAGCATATGAGTAGAGTCTCATATACTTCAACTATGGGATCTATCATGTACGCCATGATATGTATAAAGTCAAATGTGGCATACTCACTAGGAGAGTAGATACCAATCTGATCCTGGAGAAAATCATTGGAAAGTGGTTAAAGTCATCCTTAGGTATTTGAGAAATACTAATGACCAATGGTTGGTTTATGGTGAGTCAGATCTGAAACTTATGGGGTTCACAGACTCTAGCTTTCAATCTGACCATGATGATAGTAGAAGTGTGTCAGGTTATATCTTTACTCTGAATGATGGAGTCATCTGCTAGAAGAGTTTCAAGCAGCATACTGTGGCAGACTCTGTTTGTGAGGCAGAGTACATCGCAGCATCAGATAACGTGAAGGAAGCTGTGTGGCTGAAAAAATTTATCTTCGAGCTCAGAGTAGTACCCTCCGTCGATGGTCCGGTCCTACTCTATTGCGACAGCACTGGTGCCATCGCTCAGGCGAAGAAACCCAAAGCACATCAGCGGACGAAGTATATTTTGTGCCGCTTCCACCTGGTCCGAGAGATCATGGATCGAGGTGACGTTGACATTCAGAAGATCGACGGAAAGGAGAACCTGGCCGACCCCTTCACTAAAGCCCTGGCAATAAAGGAGTTCGACAACCACAAGTCAAAGATGGGTATTAGATACTATGCCGAGTGGCTTTAAGACAAGTGGGAGTTGTTGAAAAATATGTCCCAAAAGCCAATTGTCAACCTGTTGACGGTTGAGCAACCTTATATTGTAATTGATTTGTTAATAAATAAAATATATTTTTAGTATTTTCATCACAAGTTTTCATCTTCTAATAAACTTCGTTATTGTGATGAAGTTCTTAGAACTATTTAGGTTCGATAAGGAGAGGATTTATCGATTAGTCCTTAAAACTGTTCACGACTAAATGATAGGCTATTAATAAAGATGACAGCTCTTGTTCGAAAATGTGTCCCAAAAAGCCAATCGTCAAGTTGTTGACGGTTGAGCAACCAAGTATTGTAATTGATTTGTTAATAAATAAAATATATTTGGCATTTTCATCATAAGCTTTCATCTTCTAATGAACTCCGTTGTTATGATGAAGTCCTTAGGACTATTTAGATTCGATAAAGAGAGGATTTATCGATTAGTCCTTAAAACAGTTCACAACCAAATGATAGGCTGTTAATAAGGATGACAGCTTCTATCGAGCATAGGTCGCTGTAGGCCATATGGGTTGGTTGTCCTCTTAACAAAAGAGTGTGGAGACACTGGTATGACATACAGGTGAGATATACTGGTACATCATCATGGAACATGATCAACTCCAGAGTATTCTGCTGTCGAGAATGTCTCTGATGGGATATAGGTATAAGTGTCCCTTAGACTTGAGATCGCTTCAGTGACTTGCAAGCAACTCACTGTGCTTTGGTACTAGACTAACTAAATTTTTAATTCAGGAATGGAAGGCTTCTGGGCACAGTCAAGTACTTGTAAAGTCAGAGTGTGATCGTGATGGGATTGACCACTCCAAGAGTTAGAGAAGAATGAGTCACTGTATTTCAATTTAGCAAAACCTTGGTTAGGGTAATCCATCAGATGGATTTGATATTTTGAAATACAATGTGGACAACCTGATCAAAGTTGACAGTTGAACTCTGAGGTGTCCTATGATCATTTTGGTCAAGGGGATGAATTATATCAAAACTATATCCGCATGGGTTCTAAGGATGTTGTTCTACACATTCGACCTATCCGATCATCGGGTACCATTGTTAGATGGTCACTTCGATTGGTATAAAAATTTATTTCTATGCTACCGGCTTAGGTTCGGACCTATGAGGTCACACACATTAGAGTTCATGATCCGATTGGATGGTTGATCAATGATTAAGAATCGTTCTAGGGTTAAATGATCAATACGATTGACATTTAACCTAGTGCAAGTGTTGCAGGAGGATCGATTAACAATTTGATTGCTAATTGACTTAATTTGATTAAGCTAATGGGCTGAAATTAAGTCTAATTAAATATAATTTAATTAGATTTGGTTTGAGCTTGATTGGATCAAGTCCAATTGATTTATTGGATAAGCCAGGTGCAAGAAAAAACTAGTCCTAGTTCAACTAGGACTTGGGTCAATCTAATTTCTAATTTCATTAGAAAATTAAATCAGATTTAAATTAATTTAATCTAATTAAATTAGGTTTTTAATTAGATTAAGACTTATTTTAATTAGGTTGATCTAATTTTGATTTGATTTGGTTTGAGAAACCAAATTAAAGCAAGTCATAAGATAGAATCCTAGTAAGACTAGGATTCCACCTTGCACCACATAAGCCTTCCCCACGCCCTCTCTCTCATTCAACGCCAATCTCCTCTTATTTTGTGTGAAAAAAGCCCTCTCTTAGGTCTCTCTCACGTTCACAAAAGGTCTCCTCTCTTCTTTCTTACATGGAAGGTGGTTTGGATCAAATCAAAAAGGAATAAGTTTGGATTTTGAATTCTATGAGATAGAGTTTTAGAAATCTAAAACTCTTTTAATTTTGCACCGAATCTATCCAATTTTTTTTTTGAAATTTTTGTGACTTTTAGGGTACACATTATATATTCTTTGCTAGTGATCCATGCATAAAAATAAGGAGGAGGTTTTCAAGAGTTGGGCGCCCCTTAACTTGCCATGTTTGGATAAGCCTTGACTAGGTATTTGACCTAGACAAGGACTCTATCATATCTCTTTATATAAAATGAGTATCTTCATAAAATTTTTGAAATAGATAGAGATTTGAGAGACCTTTGGGCCATCCAAAAATTAGAGAGAAAGACCTTTGGGTCGTGGAGATATGAAAGACACAAGTTAGGGTGTCTAGAGAGAGAAACGAGAAGAAGAAGAGGGTCTTCTTCTAAGGTTGTTTGTTTTCATATCTTTCCTCCCTTCATCTTGAGTTTCCTGAGAGCATCTCAGATCTGAAACTCCTCCTTCTATTTTCCATCTTTAGAAGAGTCCAAATCAAGAAGAAGGAGGTACCTGATCAACCATCAAAGAAGAATCAGCGCAGTACTAGCATACTGTGCTGATTTCCTGAAGCAGGACTTCTGATCGAGATTCGTGAGCTCGTGTGGACGACTCCTGAGGCCGGATGTTTGTGCGGCTTGCAACATCATCCTCAAGTCCAGATCAATGAGGTTAGAATGTCTAACTTGCAAGGTAATAGATCTGATCTATTATTTAATACATACATTAGATGTAGTATAGAAACATATTGATATGGTCAACATGTAGTTCATGCTATATTTATATATTTTAATTTTTAATTTAATACTATATAATAATTATGTAATAGAATCTTAGATCTAAAAATTCTTTAATTTTATAAAATAATTTTGATTTATTTTAGTCTTCCGCTGTATGATCTTGAAAAAGTTTCAAGATCTAACCCTGAAACCCTAGATCTGGTTCCTACAATTGGTATCAGAGCCTAGGTTCTTTATTACATGATTATTTATACATGCTTAGATTATTTTTTAAATTAAATCTAATTTATAATATAATTATTAAATCTAAAATTAAAATTTTAGATCAATCACGAACTGCAAGGTTGTCCAGCTGTAAGGTTTACCCCCTACAGTGCAAAGGTTGTCCTAGTTTGTGTAGATCTATCTTTAATCATAAATTTGTTAGATATGATTTAGATTAAATTTATAATTTATTAGATTTAAAAGATATTTAAATCTGAAATAAAATCTCTTTGTTAATATTTTTTGTGCAAAGAAATTATTTAAAGTTGAAATTGTTTCAATTATATGAACCTGTTTAGATTAGATCTAAAGTAGTTTCATGTTTATTTCACTTGTATCTTGATTATGAATCAAACATGCAATATGGTTGGTAGAATCATATTGTAAAATTATTTTACGAATATGAAAATTATTTTTTGGAAAGCCGAACCCAACCCTCAGCCCAAAACTTAATTAAGAATTAAGTTGTTTGATTAGGTTCTAGGATTGTGAATTGAAGAACCTAAGAGACAAACCATAACACATTGGGTTAATGGGTTAGTGAGAATTAGGTCCATTAATTGGGCTAGACCTATGGTTAGATTGAAGATGGACTTAATTAGAGAATTGACTAAATCTAATCAATTGTTGTCTTAGATTAGGTCAAGGATTCTCTTGATCAATTACAATAGTTGTAGTTGGTCAAGTCCATATCTTTAACGAGAACCAAATAGACTTGATTCTTGGCTAAGCGGTCTAGCACAAACTGATAGGTTGATCTAATCGAAACTAATTAAACCAGTTGGTGTCTAAGGTAAACCAGACTGGTGGTTTTTAATTGGGAGCCTGCTTACCTGGCCATTTCTGATGGTGTCTAAGGCAAGCTTTGGCAGACCCTCCCACTGATCGAACTTACCAGGCCTCTTGGTGAAATTATGTTTTGATCGGATCACTGGACTATTCGAGCTGACCCATGTCAGCTAGGTAAATCAGTGTGTCTGATTTAGGTGCTCCTAGACCAGCCCTTTTAATGGTCTCCCTTAAGCTAACTTGGTGAAGCCAGTGGAAGGATCATGATAAGCTGGTTCATCTGACCTCATCCTTTATATTATTTAAATCCTCTAAAATTATTAGGTCCTTAAAATGACAAAGTTATGGAGATAACTGAGTCATAGCCTCCCATTAAGGTGTTTGATAATGAGTCCATTAACTCAATAATCATTGCAGACCCAAAGGCCTGGTGCTTGTTGACTAATGAAATTATCACTCATCATATGACGACTTGTAAGTGTCTCTCTAAAGGTGGTTAGGTGAGCCAACTAAAGTTGGGCTTAATCATTCGTTGGTTAGATACACCAAGTATGATCATGTTAATGGTTGGACCTAACCGGATCCTTACAGTGGAGGCCAAAGCTTACTGATTAGGTTTCTGGGGCAAAATTAAAATTACTAGAAATTATTTAGAGAAACAATTGGTTATGAATCTACCCTTAGATGTACATGGGTTGGCCAACCAAAGATGGGCTTGTGTGCAGTCTAAGTGGATTCTAGTACCCACTGAGGAATTAGGGTAATTCCTCGAATTGGAGGTAGAGGCTACCAATTTGAATAAAATAGTGGGAGAAACCTTTTGATTAAAGTTCAAATCTTTAGGTTTAATGAATTAATTACTAATTAGGTTATGGTTCTCCTTTGTGCAAATATGGCCACTTCCCTATCGCTCCGATCATTGTTGGACAATGATAAGTTGGTGGGACCCAACTTCGGTAGCTGGTATCGAAAGTTGAAGATAGTCCTGGAGCATGAACGGATCCTATATGTGATAATGGATCCTGCACCTGAGGAGCCAGCTGTCAATACACGTGGAACAGTCAGAGACACTTACCAGAAGTGGCTCAGTGATCGGACCACGATGTGCTGTACCATGCTAGCTGCCATGAGCGATGAGTTCAGTCGCAGATTTGAGACGGCTCAGCCAAAGGACATGCTTCAAGTGTTGGAGGATGCCTTTGGCACATCCGATGATGTGGAGAGGACAAGACTAGTTGTGCCATCTTCAACGCCAAAATGCGGGATGGTGCCTCTATCACTGATCATGTATTGTACATGATCGAGCTGATGGAATGATTGAGCAAGCTCGACTTTCCCTTGTATGAGCAGCTTGGGAAAGATGTAATACTGAACTCACTGCCCAAGTCTTATCTCCCATTCCTCACTCATTATAGAATGACAAAGCCTGAAGTAAACTACCATGGGTTACTGGAGTTGCTTCAGAACTTTGAGAAGGATCACCAACTCCTCAAAGAGTCGGTGAACTCAGTGGGAGGTTCATCTTCTGGTTCTCGACCCTTTGAGAAAGGAAGAAGAACAAGAAGAAGAAAGTGAAGAAGGTGCAAGTTCAGGCTGGGACATCAGTGCAGAGCCAGACCAAAAAGATCAAGCCTGATAAGAGTCTATTCAACTGGCAAGCACCCTAGATTAGATTGTGTGTCAGATATCTACTTATGGCACTGTAGGTTAGGTCATATAAACAAGAACAGAATAAACAGGTTTACTCAAGAGGGAATCCTCGAAGTCAGTAATCGTGAATCACTTCCAACCTGTGAGTCCTGTATTCTTGATAAAATGACCAAGTCACCTTTTACTGGAAAAGGTGAGAGAGCTACTGAGCTCTTGGGCCTAGTACATACTGATGTATGCGGGCCCATGAGCACCAGTGCTAGTGGTGGATATTTCTACTTCATAACTTTCACGGATGACCTATCTCGATATGGATATGTCTATCTGATGAAACATAAGTCGGATTCATTTGAAATGTTCAAACGATTCTGAAATGAAGTAGAAAAATAAACTAGGAAGAGTATCAAAACTCTTCGATCTGATCGAGGAGAACAATACCTTTCTAGTGAATTTCTCACATATCTAGGAGAGAATGGGATTCTCTCCCAATGGACTCCTCCAAGAACACCACAGCATAATGGTGTGTCTGAAAGGAGGAATCAGACTCTGTTAGACATGGTCCGATCCATGATGGGTTTTGCTAGCTTGCCGATATCTTTTTGGAGATATGCACTCAAATCGGCCTGTTATCTGTTAAATAGGGTTCCAAGTAAGTCTGTAATTAAGACTCCATATGAGATATAGACGGGACGTAAGCCAGCACTTTCACACCTTAGGGTCTGGGGGTGCCCGATCTATGTCAAACGATTAGTCACAGACAAACTTGGCCCTAGGTCTGACAAATGCTCATTCATAGGGTACCCCAAAGAGATAAAAGGATATTTTTTCTACTATGCTAATGAACAAAAGGTGTTCGTCAGCCTTAAGGCAATCTTTTTAGAAAAGGAGTTCCTTGGTGAAGGAACCGTTGCCTCTAAGGTTGAACTTGATGAAGTTCAACAGGTAGAAGGACCGACACCAATAGCTGAACCTGAGTCGAATATGATTAGATCATATCTGGAGCCCAATGTACCTGCACCATTAAGGCGATCCGGTAGAGTACCGCATCAGCCGGACAAATACTACGATTTCTTGGTCTGGGACGGTGATCCCATCGAACTTGATGAGAATAATGAGGATCCGATCACCTATATGGATGCAATGCAGAGACTTGATTTCAAGAAATGGCTTGAAGCCATGAAATCCGAAATGGAGTCCATAAAGGTCAACGATGTATGGACATTGGTTGACCCACCTGAAGGGGTTAAACCCATTGGGTGTAAATGGGTCTTCAAAAGGAAAAGGGGCGTAGACGGAAAGGTGCAAACCTATAAAGCCCATCTGGTCGCCAAGGGGTATCATCAACATTATGGTATTGACTATGACGAGACATTTTTCCCTATGGCAATACTCAAATCCATTCGGATAATGCTTGCAATAGCTGCCCATTTGGATTATGAGATCTGGCAGATGGATGTAAAGACAGCTTTCCTGAATGGAGAGCTGACCGAAGATGTGTATATGATACAACCTGAGAGGTTTACATCCACAGATGAGTCCAAGGTGTGCAAGCTTCAGAGATCCATTTATGGATTGAAGCAAGCTTCTCGAAGTTGGAACATGCATTTTGATAAGGTGATCAAAACATATGGCTTCATTAAAAATGGAGAAAAGTCCTGCATCTATAAATGGGCAAATGGTCCAGTTGTGGTATTTCTTGTCTTGTACGTGGATGACATTCTCTTAATCAGAAATGACATCCCTGCACTACAGAAAATAAAAGTTGTTGTCATCACAGTTCTCCATGAAGGACTTGGGTGAAGCATCCTACATCCTAGGGATGAAGATCTATAGGGATAGATCTAAAAGAATGCTTGGGTTATCCCAGTCCATGTACATAGACACTGTGCTGAAGAGGTTCAGCATGGAGAATTCCAAGAAGAGCTATCTACGATAGGCCAAGAAATTTCTCTCTCTAAGAAGGATTGTCCGACAACTCCTGAAGAGAGAGAGCGTATGAGTAGAGTCCCATATGCTTCATCCATGGGATCTATCATGTACGCCATGATATGTACAAGACCAGATGTGGCATACTCACTAGGAGTAGTGAGTAGATACCAATCTGATCCTGGAGAAAATCATTGGAAAGTAGTTAAAGCCATCCTTAAGTATTTGAGAAATACTAAGGACCAATGGTTGGTTTATGGCGAGTTAGATCTGAAACTTGTGGGGTTCACAGACTCTAGCTTCCAATCTGACCATGATGACAGTAGGAGCATGTCGGGTTATATCTTTACTCTGAATGGTAGAGCCATCTGCTGGAAGAGTTTCAAGCAACATACTGTGGTGGACTCTGTTTGTGAAGCGGAGTACATCGCAGCATCGGATGCCACGAAGGAAGCTGTGTGACTGAGGAAATTCATCAACGAGCTCGGAGTAGCACCCTCCCTCGATGGTCCGGTCCTGCTCTATTACGACAGCACTGGTGCCATAGCTCAGGCGAAGGAACCCAAAGCACATCAGCAGACGAAGCACATCTTGCGCCGCTTCCACTTGGTCTGAGAGATCGTGGATCGAGATGACGTCGACCTTCAGAAGATCGACGGAAAGGAGAACCTGGCCGACCCCTTCACTAAAGCCCTGGCGATAAAGGAGTTCGACAACCACAAGTCGAAGATGGGTATTAGATACTGTGCAGAGTGGCTTTAGGATAAGTGGGAGTTGTTGGAAAATGTATCCCAAAAAGCCAATCGTCAAGCTGTTGATGGTTGAGCAACCATGTAATTAATTTATTAATAAATAAAATATATTTGATATTTTCATCATAAGCTTTCATCTTCTAATAAACTCCATTGTTATGATGAAGTCCTTAGGACTATTTAGATTCGGTAAAGAGAGGATTTATCGATTAGTCCTTAAAATAGTTCACGACCAAATGATAGGCTGTTAATAAGGACGACAGCTTCTATCGAGCATAGGTCGCTGTAGGCCATATGGGTTGGTTGTCCTCTTAATCAAAGAGTGTGGAGACACTGGTATGGCATACAGGTGAGATGTACTGGTACATCATCATTGAACGTGACCAACTCCAGAGTATTTTACTGTCGAGAATGTCTCTGATGGGATATAGGTATAAGTGTCCCTTAGACTTGAGATCGCTTCAGTGACTTGCAAGCAACTCACTGTGCTTTGGTACTGGACTAACTGAATTTCTAATTCAGGGATGGAAGGCTTCTGGGCACAGTCAAGTACTTGCGAAGTCAGAGTGTGATCGAGATGGGATTGACCACTCCAAGAGTTGGAGAAGAATGAGTCGCTGTATTTCAATTTAGCAAAACCTTGGTCAGGGTAATCCATCAGATGGATTTGATATTTTGAAATACAATGTGGACAACCTGATCAGAGTTGACAGTTGAACTCTGGGGTGTCCTATGATCATTTTGGTCAAGGGGATGAATTATATGAAAACTATATCCGCATGAGTTCTAAGGATGTTGTTCTACACATTCGACCTATCCGGTCGTCGGGTACCATTGCTAGATGGTCACTTCGATTGGTATAGAAATTTATTTCTATACTACCGACTTAGGTTCGGACCTATGAGGTCACACACATTAGAGTTCATGATCCGATCGGATGGTTGATCAACGATTAAGAATCGTTCTAGGGTTAAATGATCAATGCGATTGACATTTAACCCAGTGCAAGTGTTGCAGGAGGATCGATTAGCAATTTGATTGCTAATTGGCTTAATTTGATTAAGTCAATAGACTGAGATTAAGTTTAATTAAATATAATTTAATTAAATTTTATTTGGACTTGATTGGATCAAGTCCAATTGATTTATTGGATAAGCCAAGTGCAAGAAAAAACTAGTCCTAGTTCAACTAGGACTTAGATCAATCTAATTTCTAATTTGATTAGAAAATTAAATCAGATTTAAATCTAATTTAATCTGATTAAATTAGGTTTTTAATTAGGTTAAGACCTATTTTAATTGGGTTGATCTAATTTGGGTTTGATTTGGTTTGAGAAACCAAATTAAAACAAGTCATAAGATAGAATCCTAGTAAGACTAGGATTCCACCTTGCACCACATAAGCCTTCCCCACGCCCTCTCTCTCATTCAATGCCAATCTCCTCTTATTTTGTGTGACAAAAGATCTCTCCCAGGTCTCTCTCATGTTCACAAAAGGTCTCCTCTCTTCTTTCTTACATGGAAGGTGGTTTGGATCAAATCAAAAAGGAATAAGTTTGGATTTCGAATTCTATGAGATAGAGTTTTAGAAATCCAAAACTCTTTCAATCTTGCACCGAATCTATCCAAATTTTTTTTAAATTTTTTTTTGACTTTTAAGGTACACATTATGTATCCTTTTTTAGTAATCCATGCATGAAAATAAGGAGGAGGTGCTCAAGAGTTGGGCGCCCCTTAACTTGCCATGTTTGGATAAGCCTTGACTAGGTATTTGACCTAGACAAGGACTCTATCATATCTCTCTATATAAAATGAGTTTATTCATAAAATTTTTGAAGAAGATAGATATTTAAGAGTCTTTTGGGCCATCAAAAAATCAAAGAGAAATACCTTTAGGTCGTAGAGATATAAAAGACACAAGTTAGAGTGTCTAGAGAGAGAAACGAGAAGAAGAAGAGGGTCTTCTTCTAGGGTTATTTGTTTTCATATCTTTCCTTCCTCCATCTTGAGTTTCCTGAGAGCATCTCAGATCTAAAACTCCTCCTTCTACTTTCCATCTTTGGAAGAGTCCAAATCAAGAAGAAGGAGGTACCTGATCAACCATCAAAGAAGGATCAGCGCAGTACTAGCATACTGTGCTGATTTCCTGAAGCAGGACTTCTGATCGAGATTCGTGGGCTCATGTGGATGACTCCTAGAGGCCAGACACATGTGCGGCTTGCAACATCATCCTCAAGTCTGGATCAGCAGGGTTAGAACATCTAACTTGCAAGGTAATGTAGGAACCTTATATAGGGTTTCAGGGTTAGATCTTGAAACTTTTTCAAGATCATACAGCGGAAGACTAAAATAAATTAAAATTTATTTTCTAAAATCAAAAAATCTCTAGATCTAAGATCCTATTACATGATTATTACATAGCATTAAATCAAAAATTAAAATATATAAATATAGCATGAACTACATGTTGATCATATCAACATATTTCTATACTACATCTAATGTATGTATTAAACAATAGATCAGATCTATTACCTTGCAAGTTAGACATTCTAACCTTGTTGATCTGGGCTTGAGGATGATGTTGCAAGCCACACACGAGCCCACAAATCTCGATCAGAAGTCCTGCTTCAGGAAATCAGCACAGTATGCTAGTACTGCGCTGATCCTTCTTTGATGGTTGATCAGGTGCCTCCTTCTTCTTGATTTGGACTCTTCCAAAGATGAAAAGTAGAAGGAGGAGTTTCAAATCTGAGACGCTCTCAGGAAACTCAAGATGGAGGGAGGAAAGATATGAAAACAAAAACCCTAGAAGAAGACCCTCTTCTTCTTCACGTTTTTCTCTCTAGACACTCAAACTTGCATCTTTTATATCTCCATGACCCAAAGATATTTCTCTCTAATTTTTGGATGGCACAAAGATCTTTCAAATCTCTGATTTTGCCTAAAATTTCATGAAGAAACTCATCTTATATAGAGAGATATGATAGAGTTTTTGTCTAGGTCAAACACCTAGTCAAGGCTTATCCAAAGATGGCAAGTTAAGGGATGCCCAACCCTTGAGCACCTCCTTCATATTTTCATGCATGGATCACCAGAAAAGGGTACACAATGTATACCCTAAAAGCCACAAAAATTCTAAAAAAAATTTGGATAAATTCGGTGCAAAATTGAAAGAGTTTTGGATTTCTAAAACTCTATCTCATAGAATTCGAAATCCAAACTTATTCCTTTTAGATTTGATCCAAACCACCTTCCATGTAAGAAAGAAGAGAGGAGACCTTTTGTGAACGTGGAAGAGATCTGGGAGAGGACTTTTGTCACACAAAATAAGTGGAGATTGGCGTTGAATAAGAGAGAGGGCGTGGAGAAGGCTTATGTGGCGCAAGGTGGAATCCTAGTCTTACTAGGATTCTATCTTATGACTTGTTTTAATTTGGTTTCCCAAACCAAATCAAATCAAAATTAGATCAATCCAATTAAAATAGGTCTTAACCCAATTAAAAATTAATTTAATCAGATTAAATTAGATTTAAATCTGATTTAATTTTCTAATCAAATTAGAAATTAGATTGACCCAAGTCCTAGTTGAACTAGGACTAGTTTTTTCCTTGCACTTGGCTTATCCAATAAACCAATTGAACTTGATCCAATCAAGTCCAAATCAAATCTAATTAAATTATATTTAATTAGACTTAATCTCAGACATTGGCTTAATCAAATTAAGCCAATTAGCAATCGAATTGCTAATCGATCCTCCTGCAATACTTGCACTGGGTTAAATGTCAATCGTATTGATCATTTAACCCTAGAACGATTCTTAATCGTTGATCAACCATCCGATCGGATCATGAACTCTAATGTGTGTGACCTCATAGGTCCGAACCTAAGTTGGTAGCATAGGAATAAATTTCTATACCAATCGAAGTGACCATCTAGCAATGGTACCCGACGATCGGATAGGTCGAATGTATAGAACAACATCCTTAGAACCCATGCGGATATAGTTTTCATATAATTCATCTCCTTGACCAAAATGATCATAGGACACCCCAGAGTTCAACTGTCAACTCTGATCAGGTTGTCCACATTGTATTTCAAAATATCAAATCCATCTGATGGATTACCCTGGCCAAGGTTTTGCTAAATTGAAATACAGCGACTCATTCTTCTCCAACTCTTGGAGTGGTCAATCCCATCTCGATCACACTCTGACTTCACAAGTACTTGACTGTGCCCAGAAGCCTTCCGTCCCTGAATTAGAAATTCAGTTAGTCCAGTACCAAAGCACAGTGAGTTGCTGGCAAGTCACTGAGGCGATCTCAGGTCTAAGGGACACTTATACCTATATCCCATCAGAGACATTCTCGACAGCAGAATACTCTGGAGTTGGTCACGTTCAATGATGATGTACCCTTACATCTCACCTGTATGCCGTACCAGTGTCTCCACACTTCTTGGTTAAGAGGACAACCAACCCATATGGCCTACAGCGACCTATGCTCGATAGAAGCTGTTGTCTTATTAACAGCCTATCATTTGGTCGTGAACAGTTTTAAGGACTAATCGATAAATCCTCTCTTTATCGAATCTAAATAGTCCTAAGACTTCATCATAACAACGGAGTTCATTAGAAGATGAAAGCTTATGATGAAAATGCCAAATATATTTTATTTATTAACAAATCAATTACAATACTTGGTTGCTCAACCATCAACAGCATGACGATTGGCTTTTTGGGACACATTTCCCAACAACTCCCACTTGTCCTAAAGCCACTCGGCACAGTATCTAATACCCATCTTCGACTTGTGGTTGTCGAACTCCTTTATCGCCAGGGCTTTAGTGAAGGGGTCGGCCAGGTTCTCCTTTCTGTCGATCTTCTGAAGGTCGATGTCACCTCGATCCACGATCTCTCAGACCAGGTGGAAGCGGTGCAAGATGTGCTTCATTGCTGATGTGCTTTGGATTCCTTCACCTGAGCTATGGCACCAGTGCTGTCGCAGTAGAGCAGGACTGGACCATCGAGGGAGGGTGCTACTCCGAGCTCGTTGATGAATTTCTCAGCCACACAGCTTCCTTCGTGGCACCCGATGCTGCGATGTACTCCGCTTCACAAACAGAGTCTGCCACAGTATGCTGCTTGGAACTCTTCCAGCAGATGGCTCCACCATTCAGAGTAAAGATATAACCCGACACGCTCCTGCTATCATCATGGTCAGATTGGAAGCTGAGTCTGTGAACCCCACAAGTTTCAGATCTGACTTGCCATAAACCAACCATTGGTCCTTAGTATTTCTCAAATACTTAAGGATGGCTTTAACCACTTTCCAGTGATTTTCTCCAGGATCAGATTGGTATCTACTCACTACTCCTAGTGAGTATGCCACATCTGGTCTTGTACATGTCATGGCGTACATGATAGATCCCACGACTGAAGCATATGGGACTCTACTCATATGCTCTCTCTCTTCAGGAGTTGTCGGACAATCCTTCTTAGAGAGAGAAATTCTTGGCCTATCGGTAGATAGCCCTTCTTGGAATTCTCCATGCTGAACCTCTTCAGCACAGTGTCTATGTACATGGACTGGGATAACCCAAGCATCCTTTTAGATCTATCCCTATAGATCTTCATCCCTAGGATGTAGGATGCTTCACCCAAGTCCTTCATGGAGAACTGTGATGACAACCAAACTTTTATTCCTGTAGTGCGGGGATGTCATTCCGATTAAGAGAATGTCATCCACGTACAAGACAAGAATACCAAACTGGACCATTTGCCCATTTATAGATGCAGGGCTCTTCTCCATTCTTAATGAAGCCATACGTTTTGATCACCTTATCAAAATGCATGTTCCAACTCCGAGAAGCTTGCTTCAATCCATAAATGGATCTCTGAAGCTTGCACACCTTGGACTCATCTGTGGATGTAAACCCCTCAGGTTGTATCATATACACCTCTTCGGTCAGCTCTCCATTCAGAAAGCTGTCTTTACATCCATCTGCCAGATCTCATAATCCAGATGGGTAGCTATTGCAAGCATTATCCGAATGGATTTGAGCATTGCCACAGGGAAAAATGTCTCGTCATAGTCAATACCATAACGTTGACGATACCCTTGGCGACCAGACGGGCTTTATAGGTCTCCACCTTTCCGTCTGCGCCCCTCTTCCTTTTGAAGACCCATTTACACCCAATGGGTTTAACCCCTTCAGGTGGGTCAACCAATGTCCATACATCGTTGACCTTCATGGACTCCATTTCGGATTTCATGGCTTCAAGCCATTTCTCGAAATCAGGTCTCTGCATTGCATCCATATAGGTGATCGGATCCTCATTATTCTCATCAAGTTCGATGGGATCACCGTCCGGACCAAGAAACTGTAGTATCTGTCCGGCTGACGCGGTACTCTACGGATCGCCTTAATGGTCAGGTATATTGGGCTCCGGATCTGATCTAATCATATCCGACTCAGGTTCAGCTATTGGTGTCGGTCCTTCTACCTGTTGAACTTCATCAAGTTCAACCTTAGAGGCAACGGTTCCTTCACCAAGAACTCCTTTTCTAAAAAGATTGCCTTAAGGCTGACGAACACCTTTTGTTCATCAGCATGGTAGAAAAAATATCCTTTTGTCTCTTTGGGGTACCCTATGAATGAGCATTTGTCAGACCTAGGTCCAAGTTTGTTTGTGACTAATCGTTTGACATAGGCCGGGCACCCCCAGACCCTAAGGTGTGAAAGTGCTGGCTTACGTCCCGTCCATATCTCATATGGAGTCTTAATTACAGACTTACTTGGAACCCTATTTAATAGATAACAGGCCGATTCGAGTGCATATCCCCAGAAGGATATCGGCAAGCTAGCAAAACCATCATGGATCGGACCATGTCTAACAGAGTCCGATTCCTCCTTTCAGACACACCATTATGCTGTGGTGTTCCTGGAGGAGTCCATTGGGAGAGAATCCCATTCTCTCCTAGATATGTGAGAAATTCACTAGAAAGGTATTCTCCTCCTCGATCAGATCGAAGAGTTTTAATACTCTTCCCAGTTTATTTTTCTACTTCACTTCGGAATCGTTTGAACATTTCAAATGAATCCGACTATGTTTCATCAGATAGACATATCCATATCGGGATAGGTCATCCGTGAAAGTTATGAAGTAGAAATATCCACCTCTAGCACTGGTGCTCATGGGCCCGCATACATCAGTATGTACTAGGCCAAGAGCTCAGTAGCTCTCTCACCTTTTCCAGTAAAAGGTGACTTGGTCATTTTACCAAGAAGACAGGACTCACAGGTTGGAAGTGATTCACAATCACTGACTTCAAGGATTCCTCTTGAGTCAACCTGTTTATTCTGTTCTTGTTTATTGACCTAGCCTCAGTGCATAAGTAGATATCTGACACACTATCTAATCTAGGGTGCTTGCCAGTAGAATAGACTCTTATCAGGCTTGATCTTTTTGGTCTGGCTCTGTACTGATGTCCAGCCTGAACTTGCACCTTCTTCACTTTCTTCTTCTTGTTCTTCTTCCTTTTTAAAAGGTCGAGAACCACAAGACGAACCTCCCACTAAGTTCACCGACTCCTTGTATAGTTGGTGATCCTTCTCAAAGTTCTGAAGCAACCCCAGTAACCCATGGTAGTTCTCTTCAGGCTTTGTCATTCTATAATGAGTGAGGAATGGAAGATAAGACTTGGGCAGCGAGTTCAGTATTGCATCTTTTCCAAGCTACTCATGCAAGGGAAAGTCGAGCTTGCTCAATCGTTCCATCAGCTCGATCATGTACAATACATGATCAGTGACAGAGGCACCATCCTGCATTTTGGCATTGAAGATGGCACAACTAGTCTTGTGCCTCTCCACATCATCGGGTGTGCCAAAGGTATCCTCCAACACTTGAAGCATATCCTTTGGCTGAGCCGTCTCGAATCTGCGACTGAACTCATCGCTCATAGCAGCCAGCATGATACAGCGCACCGTGGTTCGATCACTGAGCAGCACTTCTGGTAAGTGTCTCTGACTGTTTCACGTGCATTGACAGCTGGCTCCCAGGTTCTGTCGGAGAGGCTCGATCGTCGGAGAGGTGGCAGTTTATCCATCGACAGAACATGGAAACGTTACGGAGGCTCGACCGTCGGAGAGGCTTGGGAAGACACCGTCGAAGGCTGGACGTCGGTAGAACCCCCGGAGGGTCACTCCTGTGCGAACTTTGGCTGAGGGGGTATTTTATACCCAACACCAGTCCCCCTACTTCCGAGTTCGAGTTTCGAATGGAGGAAGTACAAAGAAATTTCACAATCGAAGTTGTCCCTCGAATCCTGTGCACGATCGCCCTTAGATATTTTGGCATTTAATGCGCGCGTGCCGAGCCTTTTTCCAATTAGGGCCCTGAAGGGTCCTTTTAGAATTCCCATCGGAGCATAGTCCCAAGCGCCACACCATAATGGTCCCGCTAGTGGTCAGCCCTAACGCGTGGTGAGTGGGACACGTGGCGGGTACTGGTTGACCTAGGGATATCTGCCACCATAACTATGCCAGGCCCGTTGCCTATTTAAGCCCCCCCTTTTCCTCCGGGGACTTCAACTCACCTGAGAGTTGGCGCCCTTCTTCTTCCTGAGAGTTTAGCCACCCCATCGGCCCCCTTTTCGACTGTGGGCATTCTCCGCACCAATCTTCGCCATCTCCGCTGGCTCCCGCTGCCTTCAGTCTTCGAGCCCTTTCGAGGAGTTCTCCCGTTGGGGCTTCTATCCCGAAGGCCAATCTCGAGAGGATATTGCGGATCGAGCGGAGTAGGAGGGGAAAGACAGTGGTCGGTGAGCATGTTCCACCCGAGAATTTCAGAGTAGTTGAACGAGGCGACACCGGTCAAGGGGGTAGAGCTGTCATCATAAGCTGTGGTGGGGTCTCTTGACATCGTCGGGGTCGAGGGACCAGAGGCCGGGTCGGCACTGACGGTAGCGCATGCCTACCTTGCCAAAGTACCTAGGATGGTGGTCATCGTGGAGCACACGGTGGTGGTGCATGCCTCCGGCATCATCACGACTTTCGGGTACTTTTGATTTTTTCTGACGTAGGTTGTCGTCGCCGCTGCCATCGCCGTCGCTGTCCTTTAAATTCTATCCCCCCTTTTCCCCTAGAGTGGGGTTTTGGCAATGGAGCGGAACGAGGCGAGGGGCTAGAGCTGAGGGGTTCATCACACGCACTGGAAAACACTACTGAAAAGGATGGAACTGGAAGGAGAAGTCGAGAGCTTGAAGTGGTCCCTAACGTGTTCCTTTCGAGTCTTGTAGTAATGTTCTTTTTCCTCGGCCTCAGGGTCTTGTACGTACATCTTGTTAATCAAGAATGAGAAGAAGATTTTATTACCTTGTCCGCACCTTGCATCAAAATTATCGTCGGTCGAACTTCTTTCATTCACTATTGTTATTGTTGTATTCACCTCCTCTTTTCTTTTTCGTCTTCTCCTCTCTTCTTTTCTTCCTCTTTTTTTTTTTTTTTTTTGATGCTGATGTTGTCTGGAGGTTCTTGGTCGTTGCCGCGTCAGCTCGCTTTTCTTGTCGTCTTTCTTCTTCAGCCTCAAGGGCTCTGTAATGTATACTTAATTAATGAGAGGAGAATTCCCGTTACCTTTTTACTCGCATGTTGAATTGCTGGTTTGTCGAGCTCCTTTTGGCTTTTGCCCTTGCTTGATTATCGATGCCGTTCGGAGGTACCCGATTGCCGTCGCATTGATCCATCCTTCCGTTTATGGCCACTGATTTGCCCGGGACTACTCGAATTTGATGCCTCCTTTCAGAGTTCGAGCTCGAAGGTCTGGGCTTCTCGTCGCCTTGAGGAGGTCACCTTATCTCTGGCCTGTGCCGAGAGCTTTCTTGAAGGGCCGAGGATTTTGATAAGAACCCCAACCCTTGCTGAGATGAGGTTCCCTGCATCTTTGATGCAATTTATTTTTCATTCATCGCTGATGTAGTTCGTCGCTTTCCTTTTTAACTCCCCTTCCCTTTTTCCTTTTTCTTTTTTTGAGTGAGGGTTTTCCCTCTGCTCTTGGTGGGGTCGCAAGAGCGCGAAGGGTCGCTGGGAAGGTTTCCTTTTCTTATCTGATCTTAAATGACCGACCTTAATTGGTGTCAGGACGAGGTTCTTCCCCTATTTCTGACGTAATCAATTTTAGCTCAGGTTAGGACGAGGTCCTCCTCTTGTCTCTAACAGGGCTATGGGGGACACATATGGGCGTTGCGGGGCCTCCCCCCCATCCAGTTTCAGAGTAGCCGGGCCTTCAACTTTGCTCATGTTAGGGCGAGGTTCTCCTCCTGTCCCTAACATGGCTGTGGGGCGCGTATGGGCACTGTAGGACCTCTCTCCCCATCCGGTTCTAAGAATAACTGGGCCTTCGACCTTGCTCATGTTAGGGCGAGGTTCTCCTCCTGTCCCTAACATGGCTGTGGGGGCGTGTTGGGCACTGTAGGGCCTCTCCCCCATCCAATCTAGGGAGAATCGAGCCTTCGACCTTGCTCATGTAGGACGAGGTTCTCCTCCAGTCCCCTAAACATGGCTGTGGGGATGCGTATGGGCGTTGTAGGGCCTCTCCCCCATCCATTCTAGGGAGAATCGAGCTCTCGACTTTGCTCAAGTTAGGGTGAGGTTCTCCTCCTGTCCCTAACAGGGCTATGGGGGCACATACGGGCGTTGCAGGGCCTCTCCCCCCATCCGGTCTAAGGAGAACTAGGCCTTTGACCTTGCTCATGTTAGGGCGAGGTTCTCCTCCTATCCCTAACATGGCTGTGGGGGCACGTATGGGCGCTGTAGGGTCTCTCCCCCCCATTCGGTCTAGGGAGAACCGGGGCCTTCGACTATGCTCATGTTAGGGTGAGGTTCTCCTCCTGTCCCTAACATGGACTGTGGGGGTGCGTATGGGCACTGTAGGGCCTTTCCCCCCCATCCGATCTAGGGAGAACCGGGCCTCGACTTTGCTCAAGTTAGGGTGAGGTTCTTCTCCTGTCTCTAACAGGACTGTGGGGGCCACATACGGGCGTTGCAGGGGCCTCTCCCCCCATCCGATCTAAGGAGAATCGAGCCTTCGCATTGTGTCGAGACGAAGTCTCTCCTCCCACTCCCCGACGTGGTTTGTTTTGAACTGACCTGTTCGATATAGGCTCGTGCCAAGAGGAGAAGACATGTAGATATGAAACTTTTATTTAAAATAAAGTTATCGGTAATACATTCGTAAGTTTTCCGAGCTCCATGGTCGCGGGAGGTCTGCTCCTTCGAGCTCCTTGAAGGTACATAAGTTCCAGGCCGAACTACTTCTTTGACCTCGTATGAGCCTTCCCAAATTGGGGGCAAGTTTTTCTCGATCCTAAGGTTGCGAAATAGCGGCTCGTCGGAGCACTAGATCTCCTGCTCTAAAGACTCTATTTTTTTGACCCGGAGAATTGTAATAGCGGGCGACTTTTGTCTGTAGGCTGCCATTCGAACTTGAGCTACCTCCCATTTTTCTTCCAGCAAGTCGAGTCGGCTCTAAGACCTTGCGAATTGTGATATTCGTTGAATGCCATGACTCGTGCCGACGGAGCTTGAGCTCAATTGGGATAACGGCCTCCATTTCGAAGGCTAGAGCGAAGGGGGTCTCCCCCGTGTGCAGCCTTTGAGTAGTTCGGTACGCCACAACACATGATAAAGTTCGTCTGCCCAAATTTCCTTCACTTTTTCGAGCCTTGTCTTGATCCCTTGCAGCAGGGTTCTGTTGGTCACTTCAGCTTCGTCGTTCGCCTGAGGATGGGCTACCGATGTGAATTATGGAGATGTTTAGTCTTCACAGAATTTGGCGAATCTCGCTCTCGTGAATTGCCGCCCATTATCAGTAATTAGGGTTCTTGACAGGCCGAATCTGCAAACGATTGACTTCCAGACGAAGTCTTGCACTTTAGCTTCTGTGATTTTCGCCAGCGATTCGGCTTCGACCCACTTAGTGGAGTAGTCAATCGCTACCAGGAGGAACTTCCTCTGCCCTGACGCCACGGGAAAGGGTCCAAGGATATCCATCCCCCATTGCGCAAACGGCCATGGGGCACTCAAGGGTGGTAAGCTCGGTGGCGGGCTGTCTCTGGATGTTGGCATATCTCTGACATCGGTCACACTTTCTGACGTATTCAATTTAGTCACGACGCATTGTCGGCCAGTAATATCCTTGGCGGAGCAACTTGTGGGATAAGGATCTAGCCCCCAGATGGCTTCCGCAGATTCCTTCATGCACCTCCCACAAGGCGTAGTCAGCTTTCGAAGGATGGAGACATTTTAAAAGGGCAGAGAGTATGATCTCTTGTACAACTTTTCCTCATAAAGGATGTATCGGGAGGCTTGATTTCTGAGCTTCCGAGCTTCTTTTGCATCATGAGGGAGAACCCTGTCTCTGAGATATGCCACCAGCGGGTCGATCCAACTGGGCTCATGGTCCACTTCCATCACAGGCCGTAATTCTTTCGTACTTGGGCACTTTAGAACTTCAAAGAGAGCACCCTTGGGCAATTCAGCCAGAGCCAGCATAGCCAGCTTGGAGAGAAAATCAGCCCTGGTATTTTTCGTCCTTAGAATCTACCTGATGTTGAAGCTACTAAAGGTGGGGACAAGCTCCTTTATCTTTTCAAGATACCTAGCCATTCTATCCTACCGTGCTTCGTAGCTTCCGCTGACTTGTCCCACTACCAGTTGGGAGTCGCTGTGAACTTGGAGCCGATCTACTCCCAATTCTTTGGCGATCCTCAACCCTGCGATCAGAGCTTCATATTTCGCTCCATTGTTTGTTGTGGGGAACTCGAAGCGCAGAGCGTACTCTGCGATGATTCCCTCCGGACTGATCAAGATCAGGCCCGCACCCGCACCCGACATATTGGAAGACCCATCCACGTAGAGGGCCCAAAAGCAACCAGGGGGGTCGGCTTCTTCTCGGGGGAGTTCGGTCGGGGCTCAAGGTCATCAATTTCACCTGTTCAGGTTCGGCCTCCTCCGAGATAGTGTACTCTACTATAAAATCTGCCAATATCTGAGCTTTTACCATCGGTCTAGGTCGATAGTTGATGTCGAATTCTGTGAGCTCGATCGCCCATTTCGCCATCCTCTCGGAGCATCTGCCCGGTGCAGAATCGCCTTGATCGGCCTGGTCGTGAGTAATGTTCGGGGCCAGGAGGAGTTTGTTATGAAACATAGTAGAGTGGAATCGTGGCCATCACTGCGATTGCCACGTGGAGTCTGTTGCAGGGAGTGAAGCGGCGTCCGTTGTCACGACTTGCCAGAGGGTGGGGAGCCATGCGGTATCCATCACAGGAAGTGGAGCAGAGTTGTGGCTGTTATTGTGGCCTGTCAGGGAGTAATGGAGCCACGCGGGATCCATCGCAGGAGTGGAGTAGGAGTCGGGCTGTTACTGTGGCCTGCCAGGGGGTCCAGGCCTGTCGGCCGAAGTTCGGTTGAGCGTGCCTGGCGAAAAGGGGTAGCCATCCATCTGAGAGGAGCTCGAATCTGCAAGTCAGTTGGGGTGCCTTGGTGCTACGGCGGCCGGCGAGGACCTCTTGCCGTAGGAGTCCGGTCAGAGGCTTTCCGTAGATGCAGTCTGATTTCGTGCAGACTTCGGCAAAGGGCCATTTGGCGTGGATGTCGGATGGCGCTGGAGGGGTTCGTCCGCCAACGGAAGGTCGGATGAAGCTACGGTGGAAAATCTGTTACGGACCGCTCGTGGAGAAACTGAAGTAATGATTGTAGCGGAAACTCGGAGTGGGTAGCTCGCGGTAGGAGCGAAGTCTGGCTCCCGTAGGAGTCCGGATGAAGTCTACCTGCGGTCGGAGCCAGGGATGAAGTCCGACTCCCGTAGGAGTCTGGATGAAGTCTACCTGTGGTTGGAGCGGGGGACAAAGTCCGGCTCCCATAGGAGTACGGATGAAGTCTACCTGAAGTTGAAGTCGGGGATGAAGTTCGGCTCCGTAGGAGTCCGGATGAAGTCTACCTGCAGTTGAAGTCGGGGATGAAGTTCGGCTCCCGTAGGAGTCTGAATGAAGTCTACCTGTAGTAGAAGTCGGGGATGAAGTCCGTCTCCCGTAGGAGTCCGGATGAAGTCTACCTGCAGTTGAAGTCGGGGATGAAGTCCGGCTCCCGTAGGAGTCTGGATGAAGTCTACTTGCAGTAGAAGTCGGGGACGAAGTCCGGCTCCCGTAGGAGTCCGGATGAAGTCTACCTGCAGCAGAAGTCGGGGACGAAGTCTGGCTCCCGTAGGAGTCCGGATGAAGCTACCTGCAGTAGAAGTCGGAGATGAAGTCCGACTCCCATAGGAGTCCGGATGAAGTCTACCTGCAGTAGAAGTCGGGGATGAAGTCCGGCTCCCGTCGGAGTCCGGATGAAGACTAGAAGGTGGTCGACCACCGTCGGGACTTGGGCGAAGTTCGCCGTCGTGGAGATCCGACCTACACCGGTGGCAATTTATCTGTCGGCAGAACTTGGGAACGTTACGGAGGCTCGACCACTGGAGGCTCAGGAAGATGCTTCCGAAGGTCGGACGTCGGTAGAACCCCCGGAGGTCACTCCTGGCGCGAACTTCGGCTGAGGGGGTATTTTATACTCAACACTATGTATATATCATATTTAGATCCTTGTATAGGGTTTATACATGTTAATTAATTAGATTAATTAATAATTTCTACTGTAAAATAGTAATTTTGAAAAAAGTTTTAAAATTATCATTTTATCCCTGTACTAAAATTCGCTACAGTGTTATCACAATAGAGTGGCACCAGTCCTTCAATCTTAGAAACAACTCTTGATTCCATGATGAACTTCTTCATCTAGATAGCTTTCTTAATGGCTTCACTAGTAGTGTTGTACTCTACCTTAGTGGTTGAGTCAGCTACTGCCTGCTACTTGAAACTCTTCCAATTCACTGCCCCACCATTTAGGGTA